>NC_080079.1:17444595-17447095 GCF_949987535.1 Balaenoptera acutorostrata | reverse complement strand
AAAGAGCCAGCCTTCAAACCACTGTTATCTTAGAGGAAGGGTAATATGATTGGAGACTTGACATATTTCAACCGAATGAAAAATCATGATACCTTTACCAAAGTTGTTAGCAAAAGGGAACTGGCAGGGCTAGGAATGGAGAGTGGTTCCCCTCTCTCCCCCTCCCGCCCTCTTCCTCCTTCCTTTCCTAGCTGTCTGTGAGGAGCAAAGCAGGTGGCTCCCTGTGGCTGACTTTTCATGACAACATGCCATTAGAAATTGCCGTCCTGTTGATCAATCCTCTCGACATGACAGATTTGCCGCAAGGCCTGGCTCTTTGAGCGCCAGCACTGTGGCTTTTCCCTCCTTTTTTCCTGCACTAATTGGTGAAAGTTTTTTTTACTGTGCTAGTGGCAGAGGAAATTCTTTTGAACGTTGTCACAATCAAGTGTTGACTTCTTTAGAATTGCAAGTAGGTTAAGTGAGTATCAACGTGTGGGGGGGTGTTGGAGGAGGGAAAACACTAACACAAAGTTACTACCACCTGAATTTTATGATTAGAGTCACATTGGAAAACAAACTAATTGGATTACACACACACACACATACACAAATGAAGGCAAGTATTAAAATGATGGTCCTTTTAAACTTTCGTTATGATGTTCGGTCATTTTGGGGGGCTCCAGTCCTGACATTAGGAATTGGGGAAGATACATTGTCATGTTGATGGAGGGAAATATATCCATTCTAACTCCTTAGTTTCTTCCTATAATAAATGGACTCAGAATAGCAATATCACAGACATTACATAACATGCTGTAAATCAAAAGGGATCCATAAAGCTTCTATTAGTGGAGCACATTTTACTCTGAACTACCAATGTTCTTCTGTTCAAAATCAACATACAGAGAACAACCTCTTGGCAAAGGATTTGTTCAGATATTGATTCTTCACTGGAATATCAAAAGATGCGATTCTGCTTAAATTTTGCTGTTCTGGTTGTATATAAGATTATTTTATCCTAGACTATAACAACCTTTCGTATTATTTAAATCCAAACTTCTCGGTGAAACTGAGAATTATGATGCTTATCTTTCTTTCTAGAGAGAATTTGAGTTTGAAACTTATTTTTAATAGCAAGGATTCAAAATTCTTACTGAAGGAATTTATAAAATTAATCTATGTTTAAAGATATATTCTTTGGTGATAAAAATAATTGTTAGATGAAAAGTTTTGTTTAACCAGATTGAGTGAGAATTTATGGGTATATGAATTTTCCAGGTCACAGAATCTGTGTAGTTCATTCTGATTCTTGACCATATACCATTTCAGATAATTCCTAATTGAAAAAAAAGTAGTGGAGGGTATGAGACCCGACAACTTCACTGTGGGTAACTATTGAGAAGAAATTCTACACAAAAATAAGGATTTTGTACTGACTTATGATATAAACATAGAAACCTTGTGTACAGAGGAGGCTATTTCTATTCCATAGTAGATATTTACTAGGAAATGAGGATTACAGAATACAAGTTACTAAGATTATGAATGGAATTTTTAGTTTTAATTATTTTGGTTTTAAGTACAAAATGGGAAGGTGAAAGAAGGCAGTAAAACATTGTCTGGAATTGCCTGGGCCCCCGAACCCCTTCTTAGCCAGCCCAATTGCTCCAATTGTTATGTTATAAGGGAGAGAAGTGCAGAAACCCCTATCGAAAGAAGCATCCATTCATATAATTAATTTTGCCATTGTAAAAATCATTTGTAAAATTTGCATTATTAACATTATCAAGTCACTAGTTGGTAAGACATCAGACATGACGAGAGTGAAGGGCAGCTTAGGGAGAGCTGGGCTTTAAACCCTCAGTAGATCGGAGTTAGGATCAAAGGCGCTTGCTTTATGTGGCTGTGCTAGACTTTGAAGTCCTGACTGCACCTACAGCACTCATTTCATCAAGTTCACTGGTGTCTTAATAGCAGATCAATAAGTTTCAAAGTCGGAGAGTTAATTTGATACTAGTGCTGATGCGGTCGTGCTGGGGAAGCCGAGAGAGAGGCAGAGAAAGCTGCCTATTAACAACTCCAGTACAGAGCGCACAAAGATGCAGATTACCGATCTATCCCTGACCCTGAAAAGACAGGCTCTGGCCAGAAATGGGGAAGCCGTGAATTGATAAAGCAAGGGGTCCTTAATTTAGACATCTCAGGTTATCTGGAAGCTAGTCCATGCTTGAAAAATCTTTACTTGGATACACATGTACCTGTGTGTGCACAGTGTCTGTTTGGTAGAGATAAACATGTGACCGCGGAAATGCGTGCGCGCGCGCGCACACACACACACACACACACACACACACACACTTTCTAAAATAAAAGGGGAGCTTTGCATAAGGACCACTGTAGGTTTTCAAGGGGTGTTGTGTGGGGGAAAAAGGCTCAAAATCTGTTTCTGGTTTTTAAAGGGAGCTTTGAAAGTATGCTTACATCATAGCGGGTTATGCTGATTTTTTTAAGTGGCATT
>NC_080079.1:13898129-14004395 GCF_949987535.1 Balaenoptera acutorostrata | reverse complement strand
CCCCACCTACAGCATATCTTTCATCACACAAGGAGCCTTGCATCAATTGGTGTAGACACACCTTGACCCAAACATCCAAGCTGTGTCCACCTTCCCACTCTACACACAGCAGATCCTTAGTTACCTACCATAAGGTCTCTGGGTATACACACCAGAGACACAGACTAGCTTTGGGAGGATGGACCTGGGGAAAAGCCCAGCTAGCTCTGGAAGCTTGCTCAGAGCTATTTGGGTAGGGAGTCCTGGGATCTCAAGTATCAGAAGTATGGCCTAGAAGAGGCAGATACAGGAATGGAACTGCTTGCCCATGGGGTGAGACATAGCCAGAAGAGAGTTAGAGCAGGGTCTTCTAAAGCACAGGGTCCAGGGCAGGAGAGCCTTAGTTGCCTGGGTCTAAAGGGCAGTATCAATGAGGAAGGTATAATTATTATCCCCAATTTGAAGATGAGAAAACTAAGATCAGAGGTTAAACAACTTGTCTTAGGTCACATAGCTAATACATGACAAAGCCAGGATTTGAAAGCAGACAGGCCCTGGAGTCAGACTGCATGGGTTCAAATCCTAGTTCTGCCCATTAGACAATGTTGTCCCTCCATGGATTAATGAAGAAAATAGTTCTCCGTTGTCATAGAGTTTATTGTGTAGTGGAAAAGAGACAAAAAACAAATTTAAAAACTGAATAACTGTATAATTATGTACTTTATAGTATAAATTATAAAATATAAATGCTATAAACAAAGGGTAGTGGTAGGAAATGTAACCAGTGGGTCCAGGGACAAGGAAGCTCATTTGGATAGAGGTCATTATAAAAGGTCTTTCTAAAGAGGTTACACCCAGGTGACAGCTAAAAGATGAGAAATGGTCAGCAGCCATGCAAAGACAAGGGAAGGAACAGTCCAGTCACAGGATCTAGTGTACATATGGAAAGCCTGAAGACACCTGTCCAAGTTAATTCAAAACACCTATTTTGCAACCAACTTCATTCATTCTCTCATTCATTCCTCCATTCATTCATTCAAAAAAAATCTTTCTAAAAGCCTATTTTATGTAAGTTCTATAGTAAAAGTAGGATACATCAGGACAAATCCTGACTTTTGGAAGTTCATAGTCAGCCTAGTAGGGAAGTGTAGATGCCCAAACAACTACAAAAATGGTGAACATTTATTAGCTGCTCACTAGGCAACAAGTGCTATACTAAATTCCTTACACCCATTATTTCATTTAATTTTCACAGTAACCCTATGAAGTATGTACTATTATTGTCTCCATTTTATAGATGAGAAGCTGAGCAGCTAGATAACTTGCAATGGTCACATAGCTGGTAAATGGCTGAGCCATTTAACTACCGTATTAAAATGTATTTACAATACGTCACGCAAATTGGAGGAGAGAAGAAAATTTGCAGGCAAGGAGAAGAAAAGCAGCTTGACTTTTACATTTCATTGATTACCCTAACATCTAGAACCTACTAACACCAAGATAAGGGTAATGCCAAGTTCTCAGTAGTCCTGCAACTTCTCTGAACTTGCTTTAAATTTTACCTCCCTGACATGGACCCTGAGAGTCACTGGTCAGAAGACAACTCACTAACCCCTCTCAGGTCCCAATCTGTGTCCCTTAATCCTGTCTCCTTCAGATGAGCACCAGAGATCCACTCGACCCCTGCCAGTTTAAGGGGTAGCTTTTGCACCTGGTCATGACCCTTGGGATAGCATTAGTACCCCCTAGACAGTGTCCCTCTCCTGAGCTTCCTGTAAGTAGAACTCTAGCTGCCCATAGCCCAGGACCCCTCCAGCCATTGCTGAATATATCAGAATTTTTGGAGAGGGGAAAGGGCGGAGGCAGCACAAGGCGGGGGAGGGGGCAGTGGTTTGTTTGGGTTTTTTTTTTAAGTCCTGGCATTTTGAAAATATCAGTTTAAAGCACATAGTTTTCCCCCTTTAGCTAATTTCAGCTAATTCTCATTTTTCTAATTGTACATCCGTGTACTTTCATTAAAAAGCTAATGGTCTCAAACCACTCTCAGCAAACACCAGATGATCCTCCTTGGCAATCCCTAATAGACTTTGTGCTGACACAGTATCATAAATTAATAAAGTACATATCAAAGCATATAATCAAACTCTCATCGGCTGCATGTTTTGGAAACGTTTCATTTTTAATAACAAATTCATAGGCGTGAGAATCTCTAATACTCCTCACCCTCCAGTACCTAAATTTTATAACTTAGGAGAGTTCTTCCGTAAACGTATTCTAGCAGAGGCCCTTAACTTACAGTTCATGAACCCTCTGAACTTGTATGTACAATTGTAAGTGTGTATGTGTGTATTTCTGGGAAAAGGATCTATAACATTCATCAGGTTCTCAAATGAAACACAACTTCCAAAAAATTAAGAATTACTGTTATTTCAGTGATACCACCACAAATCTTTGTTCCTCTTGTACAATTCTGTTATGTGTAAACTTATTTTTGTGTTGCTTGGGGGAACTATGAGGATTCCAGTCTCAGTCATTTGTACCATTTCTACCAGGGATGTTTAGAAGAATAGGGAACTGAGAATAGGAACAGGAAGTGCAGTAGTTGGCAAGACAGGAATAGAACTTTTTACGACACCTTGGGAGAAATAAAGAAGTCCAGGAAAAAATAAACCTGCTTTTGCACTGCCCTCCCGTGTCTGCAGGGAGGATGGGCAGAAAGCATTGCTACAGCCTGGAATCATCCTGGTCAAAGCTAAGGCTCTCAAAGGGAGAAATTAGGAAATACAAAAGTCTTCCATGGGTTCAATTCCTCAACACCTCCAGGGCATTTGGGGTTGAAAAAAATAAGGTCTTATGAAGAAAAAGATCTTTTGTATTTTCTAAAATAAAACAATATAGGCATAATTAACTGAATTTTATACATCTTAAATTAGTAGAAATGGAAACTGTTCTATTATTTTTCACTTACCTTTTTCCTGATTGGTAAAATGTTCTAGGATCTCCTTGCCTCAGAGTTTCAACATAATATTCAGAAATCTGCATTGTTTTGTTGTAGATACTCTGCATCCTGAGAGTCACTACTTCACAAGCCATATAGAGGCTCCCCGGGTTTCAGGTTTGATGAGTCAGAGCTGTCCGTTCCTGCCCTGAATTCCATTTCCTGGGTCCTACTGTGATCCCAGTACAAATCACAGCATAACTTGTGCATTTGAGATGGTAAAGGCTCTAGGTCAGCCTGTCACATAAATTACAGCTCCTTCATTTGTTCAATTATTTATCAAATAAATTCTGGGCACCTTCGTCGTGCTAGGCATTCTGCTAACCACTGAGAATGCAAAAGTGACCAAGACAAGCATGGCTTGATCCCTCATGGAATTTCCAATCTAGTGGGAGATGCAATCTAATAATTAGATGCAATCATCACACACTGTGATACGCATTGTGATGGGAAGGCTCTAAAGGAGGCACATTAAAAGGGAACCTAAACTCCACTTGGAGGGGGATGGTCAGGGAAGACACAGGCAGTAATGGCTCAGCTGGGACCTAAAGAAAGAATAAATATTGGTTAGAAAAGAAAAGAATGGGTCAGAGAAGAGTTGGAAGCACATGACAAACAACAATTACAGCAACAGTAATAATAATCAGTATTACCAGAACAATCTTGTAAGGGGGGAGTAACTGGAGATCAGATAGACAGGGAGCCAGACGATTAACACTGTGTAAGCCATGTTTAAAAACTGAAGACTTTTTTCTGAGAGCAATGGAGAGACATTGAAGGATTTTAAGCAAGAGACTAACAGGATGATTTGTATTTTAGGAAGATAACTTTGGGTATCTTGAAAACAGATTAAATGGACCAAGACTGAAGGTAGAGAAACCAGTTACAAGGGGAAGTGATGGCTGTCTAACTTAGGAGAGTGACAGCAGGGATAGAAACAAGTGAATTGATTTGTATCCTTACATTGCTGATCTAAGGCCCAAGTTTGCTTTGCTTCAACTTCTTCTCTTTTTCCTAGGAGTTTATTGGGAAGACTGTCACTCCTCCTCCAAAAATTCGCTCACCTACCTACTCCAATCCCAAACCCACGATCTGATAATACCAACACAAATTAAATATACTGGAACAGAAATTCTCAAGCTTGCCCCAAAAAACTGTGCAGGAATAAATATATGCAAACCATAATTTCATGTAAGGTGACAAATTACTAAGCTTACTGGGTCATATGAAAGAAAAGTTAAAGGGCTTTTGTTGGTACACTTACACCTCAGTACCTCTCATTTTTTCATATTAGATTTCAAGCTCCTCCAGCACAAAAGCCTTTACAGAAGTTCGAGAAGTAATGCAGTTACAAAGATAAAATGCCTCACCTCTAGGAATAAGTTTCCCTAATCGGCAAAAGAGTCATGAGTTTCAAAAGGATTTTCAGAAAGTGGGGAAGGATGTCAGCTTTTCCCCAATGGCTGATCAGAAAGAGATATTAAAGGAAATTAGATGCTAAAGACTATGCATCTGACAGAAGACAATGGCGCTAAAGTGGACAGACTCAGAATGTCATGTAATTTCTGATCTTGTCGGTGCTATGTGTGTGAAGAACAACTCTATCTGGGTACTTAAGGAAAACAGGTTTTTCACTGGCAAGTTTGACTTTTGGAGAAAGGATAACTAGATATTTGGAGCGATCAGGCACTATGGAGCAATCATGGAAATCTTTAAAATTATGATTGAGGTGGACAAGGCTCCACTTTGGAGGAATCATCAACTGTATTTATTAGATCACTAACTCTGCATGCCCAAAAGAAGAACAAATTGCAAAAGAATAAAAGTCCAAATCACCTTCTCCCTAAACTTAAAATACTTCAAAAAAACTACATTAAAATAATATTGATGCTATAGTTTATTTTTAACTAAAAGTTAATGTATTCAAGTTGTGTATGGAAGAAGTACAATTCATAAAATAAACCAAAAGCCAGAGTTTCAAGAGAAAATTCTTTAACATAGAATTGAGCATTAAAAGATATGGGTCAACAATTTTACAGTCAATTTCATATTTCCACTGAAGTTCTACTTGAGGAGTCAGAAAGGAATCTATACTACATCTTCCTTAAATGACTTCAGTTGGTTTTCATTAGGAGGGGATACTGCAGGAAGGGGGAGAACACTAATACTTATTGAGTATGCCCCATGAATGAAATGCATTATTTCCTTTAATCTAGCTAAAAGATTGATAAGATAGATAAGTATATATCCATTTTACAGATGAGGAAACAAGCTCAGAAAGATTCTGTAATTTACCAAAGTGATAGATTTGTACTTTGAAATCTTAACTAAAGTAGCAAGTCTCTGAGGAAAAGCTGAGAAGAGGGATAAAGACTGAGACATCAGGTCCCTCATTAGCCAGGTTGGGAGCCTTCTGTTGACCTGTTTGTAGATTTCAAGAAACCTCAGCCCTTTAGCATTAGGTCCACGTTCATGTAACAGTGTTTCTAAAGATAAGGCTCTGAGAAACACAGTCCTGAAACACTCAAAAAGGTAACGTATTTTAAGACCTTTCTGGAAAACTCATTAGACACATTAGTATATTAAAAGACATCAGAAATCCCACATTAGAAACCTGTTGTATATGTAGCCCAGCAGGAAACAGATGTCACACCTAAAAAGAGAAACTGAAGAAAGTTTAATGAAGGACTGTTTACAAAGTTTAGGCAGAGTTCAGGGAACCAGTATGGTACAAAGAATCATCCTGGGACTAGCAAGAGTGGGAAGCCATTACATTCCCTAGGTTAGAAAGGGCAGAGGATAGAAACTAGGACCAAGCTACTAAGATTCCAGAGAGGAGAGAACTGTGGAGAAGTCAACTGATGTTCTGCAGCCTTTTCCCCCATGAGGTATCTACCATATCTAGGTTCATGGAAAGAAGCTGTGAATCCACAGGGCGAGAGGCTTTGCCTCAGCAGAGAGCAACTATTGAAGGACTGATGGATTCTCAACAAAAGCTATGGAAGTCAGAAGACTATGAAATAACATTTTTAAACTGCTGAAAGAAATAACTGCCATCCTAGAATTCTATACCCACTAAAAATACTCTTCAAAGTTGAAATATGTATATTTCCAGACAAACAAAATGTTGGGAGAAGCAATCTGCCACGGGTCCTGAACATATCTGCACATCCTTGCTGTGTGTGCCAAACTGCAATGTCTAGCCATCATCTGGTCCTGAGCTATTTCTGTAGCCAGTCACAGGCAATTAAGTAGGTCACATGACCACAGCATGATTAACATGCAACTGATCACTTTCTGGAAGAAGGGGACTGGCTTGCTTATTGCTTACTGCAAAAGATGCTGAGGGGCTTCCCTGGTGGCACAGTGGTTGAGAATCTGCCTGCCAATGCAGGGGACATGGGTTCGAGCCCTGGCCTGGGAAGATCCCACATGCCACAGAGCAACTGGGCCCATGAGCCACAATTACTGAGCCTGCGCGTCTGGAGCCTGTGCTCCGTAACAAGAGAGGCCGCGATAGTGAGAGGCCCGCGCACTGCGATGAAGAGTGGTCCCCACTTGCCGCACTAGAGAAAGCCCTCGCACAGAAATGAAGACCCAACACAGCCATAAATAAATAAATAAATAAATAAATAAATAAATAAATAAAATAATTAAAAAAAAAAAAAAGATGCTGAGCCTTTGGCCTTCAGCTCTTCAACTGCAGCACAATTCACTGTGTGTACAGCCGCTATCTGGATCCACCAGAAGACTCGGGGGCAGAGAAACTTATGCTATCGTGCTCATAATCCTGTTGTTTGCTCTGCTGTAATAAATTGTCTTTCTAGAATCCATTGAATCTGGTCATCTATTTTTGGCACTACAGAGTTGAGGCAAGGTTGAGGTTCTTCCTCAACAAAGGAAGTTTGTCTGAAATTAATATAGCTACTCCACCTTTCTTTTGGTAAGTGATAGCATGATACATCTTTCTACATTCTTTCACTTTAAATCTATCTGTGTCTTTATATTTAAAGTGGATTTCTTATAGATAACATAAAGTTGGGTCTTTTTTAAAAATCTACTCTGAGATTCTCTTTTAATTGGTATATTTAGATAATTCACACTTAAACTGATTATTATATATTTGGCTTAGTATCTACCATATTTGTAACTGTTTTCTATTTGTCCCTTTGTTCTTTTTTGCCCCACTCTTTTTTGTCTTCTCTGATTTTGAGTATTTTATATGGTTCCATTTTCTCTCTTCTCCTAGCATATCAATTACCCTTCAATCGACCCTTGTGCATTACTGGTGGGAATATAAAATGGTGCAACCCCTGTAGAAAACAGTTCGACAATTCCTCAAATGTTGTATACAGAATTACCATATGACTTTGCAATTCTACTCCTAGGTATATAACTCAAAAGAATTGAAAATAGGGACTTTAAAAAGATACTACCAATATTCATGGTACCATTATTCACAACAGTTTAAAGGCAGAAACAACCCAAGTCTCCATCAACAGATGAATGGATAAACAAAATGTGGTGTGAACATACATGGAATATTATTCAGCCTTAAAAAGGAATGAAGTTTTAGGGAGATCAGCTCAGTGCCTTGTGACTACCTAGAGGGGTGGGATAGGGAGGGTGGGAGGGAAATGCAAGAGGGAGGGGACATGGGGATCTATGTTATAAAGCAGAAACTAACACACCATTGTAAAGCAACTATACTCCATAAGACGTTAAAAAAAAAAAGGAACGAAGTTTTAATACATGCTGCAACATGGATAAAACTTGAAAACATTATACTAAACAAATAAGCTAGACACAAAGGGACAAATATTGTATGATTCCACTTACATGAAATATCTAGAGTAGGCAAATTCATAGAGACAGGAGTAGATTAGAGATTACCAGGGGCTGGATGGAGTGGGGAATAGAGAATTATTACTTAATGGATACAGAGTTTCTATTTAGAATGATGAAGTAGTTCTGGAAATGGATATTGGTGATAGTTATAGAGTAGAAATGTACTTAATGCCACCAAACTGTACACTTAAAACTAGTTCAAATGGTAGATTTTAGGTTACATATTTTTTTAACCACAACACACAAAAAAAGAAGCATAAGGAGAAGGGAGCTGTCCTACCAGGTAAGAAAACTTTTTTAAAAAGTAAGTTTTAATAATTAAGATGCTGTGGTATTGGATCAGGGTTAGACAGACTATTATAGAGAACACAAAGCCCCAACACAGGGACTTTTATTTAAATTTGATACATGACAATGATGTTATGGCAGATCACTAGAAAAAGGACTGACTATTTGATAAATGGAGTTGGTTCTACACATAATAAAAAAAATGGATCTCTATCTCATATCATATCATACATAGGAATCAACTAAAAATGGATTAAGGTTTTAATGGCAAGTAATACTTCAAAACTTTTTTGTGGGGGGAGAGGTAAGAACATAAGATCTACTCTTAAAGAAACTTTCAAGTACACAATATTGTTAACTACAGTCACCATGCTGTACATTATATCCCCAGAACTCATTCATCTTACAACTGCAAGTTTATACCCATTGACCAACATCTCCCTATTTCCCTTACTCTCCCAGCTCCTGGCAATGACCAATTTACTCTGTTTCTATGAGTCTGACTTTTTTAGATTTCACATATACGTGAGATCAGGCAGCATTTGTCTTTCTCTGTCTGATTTATCTCACTTAGCATAATGCCCTCAAGGTTTATTCATGTTGTTGCAAACGACAGGACTTCCTTCTTTTTTGTGACTGAATAATATTCCTCTGTGTGTGTGTGCATGTGTGTGTATCACATTTTCTTTATCCACTCATCTATTTATGGACACTTAGGTTGCTTCCATGTTTTGGTTTTTATGAGTAATGCTGCAATGAACATGAGAGTTCAGATATCTCTTCAAGATACTGATTTCATTTCCTTCAGATGTATACCAAGAAGTGAGATTAATGGATCATATGGTAGCTCTATTTTTAATTTTTTGAAGAACCTCCATACTATAGCGGCTGTACCAAATTACATTTTCACCAACAGTGCACAAGGGTTCCATTTTATTCACATCCTTATCAGCACTTGTTATCTCATCTTTTTCAGAGCAGCCATTCTAAAAGGTGTGAAGTGATATATTGTGGTTTTGATTTTCATTTCCCTGATTATTAATGATGTTGAGCACCTTTGCGTGTACTTGTTGATCATTTGGATTTCTTCTTTGGAAAAATGTCTTTGTCCATTTTCTAACTGGATTATTTGGGGGTTTTGCTATTAAGTTGTATGAGTTCCTTATAATTTTTAGATATTAATCCCTTATCAGATATATGACTTGCAAATATTTTCTTCCATTCCATAGGTTGCTTTTTCATTTTGTTGATGATTTCATTTGCTGCACAAAAGCTTTTAAATTTGATGCAGTTGTATTTTTGTTTTTGTTGCTCGTGCTTTTGGTGTCATATCCAAAAAGTCACTGCCAAGGCCAATGTGCAGAAACGTTTCCCCATGTTTTCTTCTAGAAGTTTTACAATTTAGGTCTTATATTTAAGCCTTTAAGCCATTTTGAGTTAATATTTGTGAACAGTGTAAGACAGGGGTCCAATTACATTCTTTTGCAAGTAAATATCCACTTTTCCCAGCATCATTTAATGAAGAGACTATCCTTCCCCCATAGAGTATTCCTGGTTGCCTTGTCAAATATTAGTTGACTGTATATGTGTGAGTTTATTTCTGGACTCTGTTTCAGTGGTCTATGTGTCTGTTTTTAAGCCGATACCAATACCATATACTGTTTTGATTACTATAGCTTTGTAATATGGTTTGAAATCAGGAAGTATGATGCCTCCAGCTTTGTTCTTTTTTCTCAAGATTACTTTGGCTATTTGGGGTTTTTGTGGCTCCATACGAATTTTAGGATTTTTTTCTATTTCTGTGAAAAATGCTATTGAAATTTTGATAGGGGTTGTATCAAATCTATAGATCACTTTGGTAGTACTGATGTTTTAACAATATTAATTCTTCCTATCCATGAACATGTGATATCTCTCCATTTAGCTGTGTTTTCTTCAATTTCTTTCATCAGTGTCTGATAGTTTTCAACATACAGATCTTTCATCTCCTTGGTTAAATTTATTCCTAACTATTTTATTATTTTTCATGCTATTATAAATAGGATTCTTTTATTTCCTTTTCAGATAGTTTGTCATTAGTGTAGACAAATATGTTTAATTTTCGTATGTTTATTTTGTATCCTGCAACTTTAGTGAATTCATTAATTAGTTCTCATAGTTTTTGGTGGAGTCTTTAGGGTTTTCTATATATAAGATTATGTCATCTGCAAACAAAAACAACTTACTTCTTCCTTTCTGATTTGAATGGCTTTTATTTCTTTTTCTTGCCTCATTGCTCTGGCTAGGACTTACAGTACTATGTTGAATAGGAGTGGTGAGAGTGGGTACCTTTATCCTGTTCCTGAACTTAGAGGAGAAGCTTTCAACCTTTCACCATTAAGTATGATGTTACCCGTGCGTTTGTCATATATGGCCTTTATTATATTGAGGTATGCTCCTTCTATACCCAATTTGTTGAGAGTTTTTATCATGAAAGGGTGTTGTTTTTTCTGCATCTATCAAGAAGATCACATAATTTTTATCCTTCATTCTATTAATGTGATTATCAAGTTTATTGACTTGCATATGTTGAACCATCCTTGCATGCCAAGGATAAACCCCACTTGTTCATGTTGTATGATCCTTTTAATGTGCTGCTGAACTTGGTTTGCTAGTATTTTGTTGAGAAATTGTGCATCTATAATCATCAGAGATATTGGCCTGTAGTTTTCTTTTCTTGTAGTGTTCTTATCTGGCTTTTGTATCAGGGTAATGGTGACCTTTTAGGACAGGACTTCTTAAATGAGTATATAAAGAGTCTCCTACAGAAAACACAAAGACAAAAAACCCACATGAAAAATAGGCAAAGGATAAGAATACTCAGGTACTGAAAAATAAACACATTTGGCCAATGAAAAAAGGAGAGAGATGCTCAATCTTACTAGAATCAGAGAAATGAGAGTAAAGACCACATGAGTAATAATTTTATACTTTTTTGGTTAGCAGAAATAAAAAACTGACAGTACCAAATGTTGGAGTACAGTCAGATCTGCTATAATATTTGTCATGAAAATGTGAATCTGTTCCAATGAAATTAATATATTAATGAACAATTTGAGCATAACATGAATTTTGCATTTGATTATGCACAATTTCATCCTGACAAATGCAGAAAACTGTATCCAGCTGAACCAAGCCACACAGGAATATACATTACACACACATCTCTAATATCTATCAATACCTCAGTTCACCAGTATTATGAGCCATACCCATCCACATTTGGTGCTACAATGTTCCATCCAATTTCAGATAACCTTCCTTCATCACTACACAGTAACTCACAAGCTGCAGCCCTTCCAGAAACCCACTTGCACAAGGAAACTTCAAGTCTTTTTCAAGGTAAACTGCTATATTTATTATAATATTTATATATTTCTCAAGTATTTAAGATGTATGAAACTGTGCTACTGTTTTTACGTGCCACTGACAAAACTTTTGAGCATTTTTCCCCTAACTCCATTTTTCCCATAAGCCCTGTGGTTTTTATTAGGTGATTATGCATAGCATGGTGACTTTTAGGACACAAGTGTTGTGTTATAGCAGAATTGACAATAGATGGACAATGGAATCACCTATATGTGGGTATATAATTCTAAATTGCCATATCACTTTGGAAAATAAATTGACAGTAACTTGCAAAGCTGAACACTGACATACCTTATAATTCAACAATTTTACTCCTACATGTACAGCTGAAAGAAAGTACTGTACATGCACATCAGGAGACATGTTCAAGAATATTCATAGCATCAGTATTCATAACACCAAAAATCTGGGAACAACATAAATGACAATCGACAGGATAACAGATAAAATGTTAAAATGTGACACAGTCACACAATAGAATATTACATGGCAATAAAAATAAATGAAAATCATAACTATGGAGTGGAAAAAAAGCAAATTCCAGAAGATACGATGTATCATTTTATAAAGTTCAAATACATGCAAAACTAAACAATATATTGTTTAGGCAAATATATATTTATTGCTTAGACAAATATATATTTCATATTTCACAACTTAAAAGCAAGGTAATGATAAACACAAAATTTAGGAAAGTGGTTACCTCTGAAAAAGAGGCAGAAAAATGGAATAAGGAAGAACACATAGACAATGGTAATTACTACTAATAACAGAAAAATGGAATAAGGAAGAACACATAGACAATGGTAATTACTACTAATAACAGAAAAATGGAATAAGGAAGAACACATAGACAGTGGTTTTACTACTAATTTCTAGTTCTCGAGCTAACTTCATAGAAATCATTATATTATTAATCTAATTTTGTTTATTTAAAGTCTAAATACAAAATTTTAGAAAAACATTTTGTTTGATAAAGGAAACATTTTAATGCTTTCCAATGAAATCAACATTTGCTTTTGTTTAACAATTATGGACAAAAGTACTTAAAAGGCATGAAAAATTTCCTTTATCATAGCAAAATGGTAGCATTTATTTACAGGTAATTAAAGTCTAGAAATGTTCCACTATACAGCATTGACTACATCTTAATATTGATAGAGCTACTTCACCTAAAAGCTATTTTTTCAAATTACACCTCCTAACTTCTATATTTCCTTTTAAGGAAATTTTCAGTAGGCCATAAGGTTAGAAATAAGCACAAAAAATCAATGTGTCCATTAGAAAAAGAAACTGAAATTATAGCTTAAAGGGAAGAAGCTGAGTTATTTCAGTAGAATGATGAACCATAAGCTTTCAAAGATGCAATTTTCTTCCCCCCTCCTAATTTGTCAATTTCATGGTCATCCATTAAGAAGTCAAAATGTCTGTACTCAGCAAGTCCTCTAATACAGGTGTGCGGATGGTAGCATCTGTAATGTATAGGCTGTTTACTTTGCAAGAATTTTGTCATTGGCGTTGCTGCCTGTGCCTCTGAAGATAGTCTTTGATCAAATTCACTCAGGCGCTGACTTGTCTTAGGTCTGCTACTAAAACATAGATGCCTAAAGTCTACTTTTAGGCATATTTCCTGGACCACACACACATCAGGGACCTTGTCTGGGGGCACTTTCAGTGAGGCATACAAAAGTAGGTCCCAACAGACCATGAACACCTCACATGTAAGTACCATGTCCCATTCCTCTATGTATCCCTGTGACCCAACACATTATTGATAAGTCCTGGTTGTAAAGGCAAAATGAAATCTTATATCTGGCACATAAATAGAGCTCCACAGACCTACCAACCCAGGTAAGGCCAGTGCCTAATTTAGGAATAGGTGGGTCAAAGATGAGATGGTTGGGCTTCATCTTCATCTTAGTGTCCCTATAAGTCCTCTTCTAGCTCTAAGATTCTAGGGTTCAATGAGTTAATCCTACTGATTCCATCAGTTCTTATTAACTAACTGATCAATCAACAAATATAGAAAAGTACCTTAGCAGGTACTGTGGGGTGACACTAAAAGATTTGGACATACTTCCTGTATCCAAAGAGCTCAGAGTCCAAGAATTTACATGGAAATGCAAAGGACCTAGAATAGCCAATACAATTTTGAAAAATAACAAAGTGGGAAGACTTACACTACCTGACTTCAAGACAATACAAAGCTACAGCAATCAAAGCACTGTGGTATTGATTTAAAGATAGACAGATATAGACTGATGGAATAGAAGAGAGTCTAGAAAAAGACCATATATACATCAATTGATTTTCAACAAAGGTGCAAAGGTAATTCGATGAGTAACAGACAGTCTTCTCAAGAAATATTCGTAGAACAATTGGATAATCATATGCAAAAAAAAAGAACCTCTCAACCCTTACTTCATACCATAAAACAAAATTAACTCAAAATGGATAACAGATTTAAATGTAAGAACTAAACTTATAAACCTTCTAGAAGAAAACACAAAATCTTTGTGATCTTGTGATATGCAAAAATTTTAGACAGAACACATAAAGGGCAAGCCATAAAAGAAAAGAATTGATAAATTGAACTTCATCAAAATTAAAAAGGTTCTTCTTTGAATGACACTATTAAGAAAATGAGGAGGACCTGAGGAAGATGGAGGGGTAGAAAGCACCAGGAATCTGTCTCCCCACCTAGACAACAATCGCACTGGCAGAATCTGTCTGATATAACTATTTTGGAACTCTGGAGTCTATTGAAGGTTTGCAACTTCCAGCAGAAGGACTGGACTGTGAATTGAGGTGATTTTAGTCAATTTCAGCTCTTAGCACAGTAGCAGCTACCCATCTCCCACCCCCACATGGCAGGTAGCCATGCACCAGGAGCAGCTTGCATACCGTCTGATCCTCGGCACAGAGACCGTGACCAAGTGGGATTTGTTCTTGCAACGCAGGGATGGTTCAACATACAAAAACCAGTCAATATTATACACCACATTAACAGAATGAAGAAACAAACAAACCAACCCACATGATCATCTCAACTGGTGCAGAAAAAGCATTGACAAAATTCAACACTCTTTCATGAGAAAAATACTTAGAAAACTAGGAATAGAAGGAAATGACCTCAACAATATAAAAGCCATGTATGAAAAACCCATGGTGAAAGACTGAAAGTTTTTCCTCTAAGATCAGCAACAAGGCAAGGATGCCCACTTTCACCAATTCTAGTCAAAATAGTACAACAAGTTCTAGCCAAAGCAATTAGGAAAGAAGAAGAAATAAAAGGCATCCAAATTGGAAAGGAAGAAGTAAAATTATCACTGTTTGGAAATAATATGATCTTATATGTAGAAAACCTTGAAGATTCCACAAAAAATGGTTAAAACTACTGTTGGCCCTCTGTACCTGCAGGTTTTACATCCACAGATTTCACCCAACCATGAGTCCAAATTCTATCTACACTTGTTTAAACCTACAGATGGGAAACCTGTCGAGAGCCAACTGTATTTATTGTACTAACGCTTTTTTATATAAAGGATTTGAGCATCCCTGGATTTTGTTATGGGGACTCCTGGAACGAATCCCCCAAGGATACAGAGGGATGACTATAATAAATAAATTCAGAAAGTAGCAAAATACAAAGTAAATACACAAAAATCAGTTGCATTTTAATACACTAACAACGAATAATCTGAAAAGGAAATTACAAAAACAATTCCATTTACAATAGTATCAAAAATAATAAAATGGGCTTCCCTGGTGGCGCAGTGGTTGAGAATCTGCCTGCTAATGCAGGGGACACGGGTTCGGGCCCTGGTCTGGGAAGATCCCACATGCCGCGGAGCAACTAGGCCCGTGAGCCACAACTACTGAGCCTGCACGTCTGGAGCCTGTGCTCCACAACAAGAGAGGCCACGATAGTGAGAGGTCCGTGCACCGCGATGAAGAGTGGCCCCCCCTTGACACAACTAGAGAAAGCCCTCGCACAGAAACGAAGACCCAACACAGCCAAAAATAAATAAATAAATAGATAGATAGATAAATAAATAAATTTTAAAATAATAATAATAATAATAATAATAAAATACTTAGGAATTGATTTAACCAAGAAAGTGATAATGAAAACTACAAAACATTGCTGAAAGAAATTTAAAAAGACATATAAATGGAAACACATCCCATTATCATGGATTGGAAGACTTAATACTGTTAAAATGTTAGTACTACCCAAAGCGATCTACAGATTCAATGCAGTCCTATCAAGAATCTCAAGGGACCCCAAAAAGCCAGAACAATCTTGAAAAAGAACATAACTGGAGGATTCACACTTCCTGATTTCAAAATTTACTACAAATCTACAATAATCAAAAGAGTGTGGTACTGGCATAAAGACAGACATATAGAACAATGGAACAGAACAGAAAGCTCAGAAGTAAACTCTTGCATACATGGTCAAACGATTTTTGACAAGGGTGCCAAAGACCGTTCAATGAGGAAAGGACAGTCTTTTCAACAAATGGTGCTGGGAAAATTGGATACCCGCATGCAAAAGAATGAAATTGGACTCTTAACTAACACCATATGCAAAAATCAACTCAAGATGGATCAGAGACCTAGGGACTTCCCTGGCGGTCCAGTGGTTAAGACTCTGTGCTTCCACTGCAAGGGGTGCGTGTTCAATCTCTGGTCAGGGAACTAAGATCCCACTTGCCGTGCGGCCAAAAAAAAAAGGATCAGAGACCTAAATGTAAGGCCTGAAACTATAAAGCTCTTAGAAGAAAAAATGACAAAAACCTTACAACACTGGATTTGGCAATAGATATGACATCAAAGGCATAGGTAAAAAAAGAAAAAATAGACAAATTGGACTTCATGAAAATTTTAAAATTTTGCATAACAAAAGATGGTATCAACAGTGTAAAAGGCAACCCACAGAATGGGAGAAAGTATGTGCAAATCTGATATAGGAGATTAATATCCAGAATATATAGAGAACATCTAAAACTCAACAACAACAACAACAAAACAAACAACCCAATTCAAAAATGGCCAAAAGATCTGAATAGGCATTTCTCCAAAGAAGATATGCAAAGGGCCAATAAGCACATGAAAAGATGCTCAATATCACTAATCATTAGGGAAATGCAAATCAAAACTACAATGAGATACCACCTCTCTCATTAGGATGGTTACCACCAAAAAAACAGAAAACAAGTACGGGCAAGAATGAAGAGAAATTGCAACCCTTGTGCACTGTTAATGGAAATGTAATTGGTATAGCCACTGAGGAAACAATATGGCAGTTCCACAAAAAAATTAAAAATAGAATTACCATATGATCCAGCAATTCCAATTCTGGGTATATACCCAAAAGAATCCAGAGCAGTGTCTCAAAGGGATATCTGTACACTCGTGCTCATAGTAGCATTATTCACAATAGTCAAAAGGTAGTAGCAATCCAAATATCTACCAAAGGATGAATGGATAAACAAAATGTGGTATACAGATACAGTGGAATATTATTCAGTCCTAAAAAGGAAGGAAATTCTGACACATGCTACAATATGTTTGAAACTTGAGACACTGTGCTAAGTGAAATAAACCAGTCACAAAAGGACAAATACTGTATGATTCCTCTTATATGCAGTACCTACAATGGTCAAATTCATCGAGACAGAAAGTAGAATGGTAGTTACCAGTGACTGGGAGGAGGGGGCAATGGGGAGTTATTTAACGGGCATAGAGTTTCAGTTTTGCAAGATGAAAAATTTCTGGAGATTGGCAGCACAACAATATGAATATCCTTAATACTACTGAGTTGTACACTTAAAAATGGTTAAAATGATAAGTTTTTATGTTCTGTGTATTTTACCACAATTAAAACAAAACAATCACCATTAAGTGGGCTCAGATAGGAGAATTCAAAAGGGGATGAGGGCCGACTCATATGGCTGTACAAGTTGTCCTGCACAAGGGCACCTAGTCATGGGCTTGAAATCTAACCCACATTGTTCTCCAAGCCAAGCAAACCTAATTTGTAAAGAAGGAAGGGTAGGGCTTCCCTGGTGGTGCAATGGTTGAGAATCTGCCTGCCAATGCAGGGGACATGGGTTCGAGCCCTGGTCTGGGAAGATCCCACATGCCGCGGAGCAACTAGGCCCGTGAGCCACAATTACTGAGCCTGCGCGTCTGGAGCCTGTGCTCCACAACAAGAGAGGCCGCGATAGTGAGAGGCCCGCGCACCGCGATGAAGAGTGGCCCCGGCTTACCACAACTAGAGAGAGCCCTCGCACAGAAACGAAGACCCAACACAGCCATAAATAAATAAATAAATAAAATTAAAAAAAAAAAAAATGAAGGAAGGGTAAAGGGAAGGAGAAGGAGGAGGGAGGGAGGAAGAAATTAAGAGAGACAGTAAGAAAGGGGGGAGGAAGGAAGAGAAAAAGAGGGAGCCAGTAGAGCAAGAAGAAGGAGGAAAAGGTTCTACCCACCGGGGTGAGTTTGTTCTCAGGACTTCTGCTTTAAAAGCTTCTGATTCTGTGACAGAACAGCACTGGGTGATTCGGAATTACTATTTAGGATCTGTGCTTCCCTTTGAAACTACAGTATGTGCAGCAGCACTAAATTTTCCTCTAGAAGATAAGATTGAGAGAACTGGATCACCTTTTTCTAATTCTCTCACTGACCTCTGTTTCCAAGCAAATGACATTATGCTGAAAAATTCCACCATTTCCCTCAGTTAAATGCTGCCTTTTTCTGAATGGAAATACTCTGGGAGTAGTTAACATATCAGTATTAACATTTATTGAGCTTTTTCTTTGTTCCAGGGACTGTTCCAAGTAATTTACATGCATTACTATACCATTTAATCCTGAAATACCCCAGATGAGGTAAATACTATTTTTATACAATTTTTACTTGTAGAGATGAAGAATCTGAGACACAGGTTAAATAATAGTATAAGGTCACATGGTTGGTAAGGAAAGCTCTGGAAGTCCATGTTTGACTTTTTCTTCAATGATAGACATGCCCTTTCCCCATAAATAACCTTTCCTTTCAGAACAGAAGTTAAACAAATTAAATAAGAGCTGGCATTCTTTAGACCACATCATCACCTTCTAAAGGGAGTTGGAGCCTGCTAAGGCAGCCTGAGGGGAGTTAAACAAGGAAAGGCTAAACAGGGCCAGCCCACATCAAAGCAGCCCCTCCTACAGGGAAGTCCAACCCGAGGACCTGAGGTTCCTAATAACACTGGATTTCTTGCAGTTTCTGGCACATACCATGTTTCCTTCACTGTGCCTTTGCTCATGCTGTCCCTTCCACCAGGAAAACACCGCCCCTTGCCCTACTTTACCAAAGACTCTGTCCCAACCCTCAAAACTAAACTCAACTCCCATCCTCTCCAGGAAGGCTTCCATAAGCCGCCTTCTTCCCCAAGCCGCCTTCTTCCTCCCTGACAGAATGAGCCTAGTACACCTCCCATATTCCATGGAAATTACTGCTTTTCTGTGTCCATTTCCTCCAGTTAGGGAAGAGACTGTGCCTTATTTATGACTACCATTTACTGAGCGATGACTGCTTTCCATACATTATCTCATTTAATCCTAAAAACAATCCTATGACATGGATATTCTCAACCCCTTTTTTGCATATGAGGAAAAAGTCTTAGAGCAGGTATCTTCTCTAAGCTAATAAGGAATAGATAAAAGATTTAACTTAGATATGATACCAAAGCCTAGTGGTACATGTAACCACTAGAGTGCACAGCACTTCCCATATTCAGATCTGTATTCCACTCCTGCAACACAGTAGCTTGCAAATAACTGATGTTTAGGAAATGTTTGCTGAACTGATTTGAAGCCAATGATAAATGATAAATAACTTAAATGATAAATAAATAAACCAATACACAGTATTTAAACATTGTGAAACTTTACTCCCTTTCAAGGCAAATTAAGCAAATAAAAACAAAGGGGAAGAAGAGGGTATTTTCTAGGCCCATCTGGCTGCACCTGATGCATAAGGCTCTGCCGATCATGAGGCAACAGTACCCAGCTGGTTTAGGTCACTGAGAGAAAAGCTGCATGCAGACAGCTTGCATACTGGAATAAATGAGCAAGATGAGCAAATACCATTTTCTGGAGAAGCTTGGACTTATTTCACACTGCTGCTGTCTTCAGAGAAGATAATTTTTTTTAAGTGAGGGGGAGATAAGGGAGGAACTGAGGCTAAAGGGTTTAAAAGAAAAGGGGATGGGTTCACAAGTAGTACTTTCTTAACTTCATAGATAAGAAATGCCTGATTGAGGAACTGTTTCATCAGGGGCCCTGAACAATGATATGTGAAGAAACTGGCAGAGCTGAAATTCTTCAACTCTGAGGGCTTCGCAATAAACACAACAATAGCAGCTAATATTTATAAAGCACTTATGTTCCAAATTCTGTGCAATGAGCATTAAATGAGACAATGTGCATTTTAAAAAAAAGAAAAAAAACTTAGCACAGTGCCCAGCACTGAGTCCTGCTTCAATAAATGTCAGTAGTTGTCTTCATGTCTATTATTAACATTACCACCCTCAGTTCACTTACTCCTCACAACAACACAGGAGGTATATACTTTTATCATCCCCATATTACAGATAGGAACTAATTTTAGGCAGGTGATATAACAAACTCAGGTGCACACAATTAGAAAATGGAGGGAGCAGAGCACAGGGCAGAGAAGCCCTAGAGGGCACAAGTGCTAGTGTAGTAATAATGTAGTAGTACTACAGCTACTATAGGTGATCCTGTGCTGAGCACTTCACAATCATCATCTTTACACCTCACACCAACGCTGCAAGGCATTATTACATCTTTTAAATACAAGGAAACTGAAGCTCAGAAAGGTCATACCCAAAGTCTCACAGCTGGTAAGCAGCAGGCCAGATTTAAACTCAGATCTACCTGACCCCAAAGGCTATACACTTCCATGACACTAGGCTTTCTTTGGTCATAAACTGTGCTGTAATGCACGCCCTAGGAAACCACTGTGGACACTGTATTGGGCCCCCCACACATTGGGCATCTACCGTGTAAATTGTACTTTGCAGGTATTATTGTGAAGAAGGCACACAGAAAGCCAGATAACTTGGCTTCTATGCATGACTCCAAGTTCAAAAACTAATGCTTCCTGTCAAGGTCATTTGTGTACTCAAGTAACTTGGTAATAAAAGGAAAAGAGGAGGGCTTCCCTGGTGGCGCACTGGTTAAGAATCCACCTGCCAACGCAGGGGACATGGGTTCGCGCCCTGGTCCGGGAGGATCCCACATGCCATGGAGCAGCTAGGCCCGCGTGCTGCAACTACTGAGCCCGTGCGCCTAGAGCCCGTGCTCCACAACAAGAGAAGCCACTGCAATGAGAAGCCCGTGCACCGCAACGAAGAGTGGCCCCCGCTCGCCGCAACCAGAGAAAAAACCGCACACAGCAAAGGAGACTCAACGCAGCCAAAAATAAATTAAATTTTTTTAAAAAAGGCTTATTAGTCTAAGGTTTAAAAAAAAAAAAAAAAAGGAAAAGAGGAAACCACGGGTCTTTCCTGGAAAAATGGTTTGGGGGAAGGCTAACTTTTCAAAGAGATTATTTTGGGGAACCAAATTTGATACAATTTAACTCAATGTGGAACTCAAGATAAGTGAGCTTCCCTGACAATAAACAAATCACAGAGTATCTCTTCTCCAGGGCACAACTCTGTTCTACCACCACTACTCTGAGGCATTACACTGCTCAGATGGAAAAAACAAAAAAACAAAAAAACAGTACTGCCCAGAAAAGACCTAGAAAATATCAAAAGGAGCAGAAGCTACAGTATCTGCCTTGATTTATTTTGGTGTCATAGATGTTGCTGCACAGTGCAAACAGTATGATGTTATTTGCTGATTACAAGGCCAAGTAGTATACTTCAGTTTGGATTGATGTATCATCACTACTGTAAGAAACTACAGGTCTTACCTTGTAAAAAAAAAAAAAACAAACTTAATTTCAGTCCAATTTGTCAGTTCTTCCTAGGGTTTCACCTTTCCCAGTTTTCCCCTCCTCAGGAAAAAATCTTTAAAACCATTTCATAGATAAAAATAGGTTTGGAGTTTCACATGGGTAACCTTGTAATTTTGTGCTTCTTGGTTATTACTATGTGTTCCTTTAGAACACTTGGGTCAGTTGTCTAATTTGAAAAGCTCTGCTGTCACCCTAAAGTGCTTGTTCTAATTGTTGCTTAACATACACATAAGAAACTTCTTAGAAGATAAGCAAACGTTCATAATTGTTTCCCTGGTTTGAACTCAAAAAAGACATGTAAATATATATTCTCATTAAATGAGCTGTGACTTTAATTACCGAAAAATGTTATTAATTCTGATAAGGATTATTCCAAAGGTAATAAAGATAAAAGCTGTCAAAATTAATTAAGCACATATTCATTAAACCCAAGGTAACTTCAGTTTCTTTATTGCGCAAATACAATTAACACTTAATCTGAATCTCGATAAGTTACATAATCATGTGACTCAAAATAAAGGGAGGATACAACCTTGGCCTTCTCCGTTTTACATGGGAAAACATTAATGACGCTGACATCGGAGACAATTAGACAGTGTCAGCCAATTGTTTTTAGCCAGCTTTCTCTCACATCTGTGGTGTCTACAAGCAAGAAGGCTCATTGTTTCCACAGGCCTCCTTCGGGCCTTGGCTTTTTGTGTAAACCGTCAATCTTTTGGCGAATATCAAAGCCGTGAGGAAATTAGAACAGACCAGCTCTGCTGCCCCACACTAAAGCCTAGCAGGGTGCATCCACTATGCTACTAATTAGGCAGTGACCAACAAAATAACCTGTCAATGTCCGCTAGCCATTTCCCACACACCTGCATTTCATACCCTAATAAGCATACAGCAAGAGAGAAAAAGGGATAGCTGCTGAAGTGTGAAAAATGAACAAAATATAACAATGTTTCTATCCCCACCTATACTTCTGGCAATTACCATTTAACATTAGGGGGACTCAACATGTCTGAAGACTCACAATACAGTATCTGAAACTAAAACCCAGGGGGGAAGCCACACATTGAGACTGTATTAAGGTTTGCTTCGAAAATATCACACTAAGAAGAATCTAGAGTTATGTATAAAACCCAGGAAACTGAAAATGACCATAATTTAGATTAGGGACCAAGAGGCTGACTTTTTAAAAAACATTTTCCATTCAAGCCGTTAAAAAAGAAATGCATACTATTTTCTTCATCGTTTCCTTCCATAAAACGAAAATATATCACAGAGCAGGAAATAGGTTGCCACGTTTTTGCTTATACATTCCACCCTGATTCAGTAAATGTGTGATCACCATCATTCTTTTGACCTATCACATATTAATTTCTTTTTCAGGTCTCTGTTTTTTCCCATGGATTCCCACTGTAGGTTCTGAAAGCAGTATTTTATTTTCTAGCATTTTCAATCACAGAGAAAACTACGTGCCTTGGCAGTTGAGGAAGCTAGAAAGTGCAATATTAAATGGTTTGAAAACACTCCTCCTTTGCCCTTGATCTTTAAAATATATTTGAAAACTCTCATCATCCAGGTGTAGAAACTGGTTCCATTACATCTTTAACAACATTATTCTTTATAGATTCCAACCGGATCTCTATTTAAGATGCTTCCCAATTAGTTGGGTCATAAAATCTCTAATATCTTTATCGATTCCAATATTTCTGAACTCAAAAATACATACTACCTCAAAACAAAGTTTTTAGGGTAAAAAATAAAAAGTGTAACAATTTGGTTATTGTGATTAAAATAAAAACAATACCAACTGGACGCCTCTCAAATTGAAGGGTTAAGAAACAAACAAACTTTGCACAATGGCTCTCTCCACTTCATTTTACCCTAAACAAAGATTTTGTAGTACAGGTATCCATACGATAGATTTCTTATGAAAAGGCTACTGGCTTTTAAGACCATATAGCCATTGGAGCAGCTCCTTTTTGTGCCTAGGGATCCAGCTGAACTTTTTTAAAAACAGAGAACAAGAGAAATGTAAGGACGAAATTGTTATGTGAAGAAACATCACTTCATCTCAATATGTGCCAAGAAATAGGCTATATTGTGAGAGAATCCTTGATAGAATCTCATACAATACAGACCAACATTCAAACGGTATTTGTTAGATACTTCTGAACACTACTTTTCTTTTCATTAGACTTTATCCAAAAACAGCATTTTCGATTATAAATAAAAACTTTCTCCACCTCTTCCTACTTGAACTCAAGTACAGAAGGCCCCTATTTAAAATGCAGCTCTGGAGCCGCCACCAGGCTGCCTGTTCAGCTGCCAGTGGCTTTTGTGTACAAAGATGTTAATTGGTCCTAATCCCCTCCTAGAAGCTGTTTTGGTAGCCTGACCTGGCACCCTGAAGAAGGACACCTTGGTGTGAAAAACTAAAGGGTCCATTGAGGAGGGAGTGAAAGGCAGCCAAGCATTCCAACACATTTTAATTTCAGGAATTAAAAAACAGGAACATCATCATGGCGATCCTAGAGAAATCTTAAAAAGCTTTAATAACAGTGAAGTAAGTCCTGCAAACACCCAATCTACACACACACACACACACACACACACACACACACACACACACACACAGAAGGAAGACCCAGAGCAGGGGCAAAAGGAAATTCAGATTCTCAAATTATAAACTTGTTCAGCTTATAAACTCGTTCTCTGAAATTCAAAGACTGAACTTGACTAGTTGAGACACTTATTTTTTCTATCTTATTTTACCAAACTGACATGCTTCTGAAAGTCAGATTCCCACTCTGTTCAACCCACCCAAAGATTCTGCTAGAATATATGGTCTTATTTGGTTGAAGTATAGTATCTATCTCAATGACTAAATTTGTATTATAACTCACAGTTTCTAGAAGAAAACGTGAAGAGAAGAAGAGCAGTAATTCTTACGGTAAACTTTTAATTCACTCTAGTACATGTCAAATAAACAATCTTTTCTTAACACACTATAAAATACTATCTATATTATGTACCAGTTTAAAGAGTATACATTTATACCCTGGGTGGCAAATTATGCTAATGGATGCATGATCTACACCTGTGGGGTTCTGAATTTTTTGACAGATTTCACGGATCAACTTCATGGGTCAAAGGAGTCTGCCTTTCACCTGATAAAAGCAGAAAGATATGAAGGTTATGGATTACTAAAATGGCACCAAATGCCAAATATTCAAACATGACCTAGTTTATATTTTAATATCCCACACTGATTCCTGAAGGTTGTTGTTTTTTGTTTTTTTTCCCCATTAGCACATCAGATACAGGTAAGGGCAAGAGAGTCAGAGGGCTGCCTCTAGTGAGAACATCTGCAAGGTGCATCATTTAAAATGGAGTAGAATGTCCTCAAAACTACTGAAGAGTCACAGAAAGGGAATGGAAAGCTTTTCTGGCAGTGAATGGTCATTCTAGGAGCAGAAGAAGGCATTCAGGTGTGCTTTTAAGTCTGAAATTTGAGATGATCTAGCCTGTGGAATAAGAGATTCCAATCATCAAGATGGAGTTTGTATAATATAATCAGATATTAAAGACAAAAACAGCAGCCCTATTGTGGTCGTAAACATCTTCCCCACAAACCACTACACTCATCCCACTACATCTTTTTTAAATGTTCACCAACAGTAATAACCACTGACCATGCCAAAATCCACTCTGAATATAAGTATCAAACATGATCATGATGTGGACCTTACAAGACACTCTCTCAAGCGATTCCTTTGTCACTTAGCAAATAAAAAAGAAAGAATGCAGGACTTGAAAAGTTATTCACTTTCAAACTCAGTATCTATGCTCCCTGAATCCCCTCCAAACACTTCTTCCTCCTGGTGGAGATAGTCAATTAATATTCCATCACACAAGCCAACTTCTTAGCGACAGACCAGCCCTGAACGAGACATAAGAGTGGCTGTGCCTCCTTTATATCCCTATTTTTGAAAGTCCTAAAATCTATAAAGACCTTAACAGTACCTCATACAGAAAAATCCAAATAGTATAAATGAAAAGTACAATGTCCCTTCCAATATAAAATCTCATTTAAAAATTATTTAATGGAGGGCTACCATCTACCAATATCACTTCATTTGTTTTTGGTCTCAGGATATTTAGGCCAGAACTTAAATAACTTATCCAAATTCAGGGTTGTTAAAAAGTGGGGTTAAAATTTGAGTCATGTCTGATTCCAAAAATCACTTTCTTTTCACCCCACCATGACACTATATGCCTCTCCAAATTATTTTAAAATCTTACTAGGGGGCTTCCCGGGTGGCGCAGTGGTTGAGAATCTGCCTGCTAATGCAGGGGACGCGGGTTCGAGCCCTGGCCTGGGAGGATCCCACATGCCGCGGAGCGGCTGGGCCCGTGAGCCACAACTGCTGAGCCTGCGCGTCTGGAGCCTGTGCTCCGCAGCGAGAGAGGCCGCGACGGTGAGAGGCCCGCGCATCGCGATGAAGAGTGGCCCCCGCTTGCCACAACTGGAGAAAGCCCTCGCACAGAAACGGAGACCTAACACAGCCAAAATCAATCAATCAATCAAACATACGCATCTGATTCAAGATCCTCATTAAAAAAAAAACAAAACAAAACAGTTATTAAAATCTTACTAGGTAATCAGAGAGAAGTGAAATATAAAGATGCTAGTCTTTTCAAATGTCTAGCACTGGCATAATCATATGGTAGGTGCTCAATAAATATTTGTTGAATTAAACGTTATTGGCCATTTCCTTTCTCTTATCTTTGAAGCCCAGGTTAGAATTTTAATTCTTTCTTATACTAAGCTGGGGGGATCTAGACAAGTTAGTTCACCTCTATGAGCCTGTAAAATGGATAAATAACTGCCTATCAGATTGTCATAAATAGTAAATACATGTAAAGCATCTGGCACACATTAAGTCAGGGTCTGGGGAACAATGACTGGCAGTTTACGACCACCTGTTTTGTCACTAAAGTTTTATTGGAACACTGCCACACTCATTCATTAAGGTACTATTGCTTTCAGGCTACAACAGCAGAGTTGAGTTCAATAGAGACTGTATGGCCCACAAAGCCTAAAATATTTACTATCTGGCCCTTTACAGAAAATGTTTGCCAAAACCCGAAGTAGGTAACCAATTAACATATGTTTCCTTTCCTTTACTGAGTGAGATCACTTCAAGTTGAGTGAACTACATTTTTTTTTAAGTTTTTAAGAGCCAAGTACCATGCTATTAACACGCATCCCTATATACCCAGCCTGCATAAAATAAGATCTGTATGTAATACGTTATCAGTGGAAAGAGACACAAGAAGAGCTGGGCACAGCTCTGAAGCACAGGCTGGAGGATTGGATTATGCTTATCTCCAGGGCATGGGACTCAATGGCTGCCATTCATTTAGCTAGGGCATTTCTTCCAGGTTATGGAAGAGCTTCTTGAAGAAATGACATCTGAGCTGAAATCTAGAGATTGCGTTAGCTAGGCAGGGAATTTCCTGGCGATCCAGTGGTTAGGACTCTGAGCTTCCACTGCAGGGGGCACACGTTCGATCCCTGGTCAGGGAACTAATCCTGCATGCCGTGCGGCACAGCCAAAAAAATAAAAAATAAAATGAAATAAATAAATAAAAAGAAAAAGAGCTAGGCAAAAATGGAGGGAATAAGTATTTGCGTAAGCAGAAACAGCTTATCAAAGATTTTGAGGTGGGACAGATCTTATGAAGCAGCTAGTGTGCCTGAAGCATAGTGAACAATATAGAAAAAGGTAAAAATGGGGTGGGGAGTGGGGAAGGTAGTCAGGATGGAGTCCCATCATGGAGGACCTTGCGGGTCTCAGTAAAAACTTTGGATTTTAGACTAAGACCTAAGTGAGTTAAGAAACCATTGAAGGATTTTAAATGACATAATCTAATTCATATTTTAAGATCACTTTGGTATTTGCATAATGATTAAATGACTAGATGGGAAAGAGGTGAAATAGGAAACCTCCATGATTGAGAACAGGCTAAAATCCAGGTCTCCTAATTTTCAGTTAATTTTATTTTCACTATATTGGGCTATTCTGGAGAAAGCAGCTCACATAACATTGTATCTGGGTCTTTTCCAAGCTTTGATTAGTTAATCTGGAAGGAGCTTCAGGGATAGCAGCTACATGGACCAGTAGTCTGGGTGTGAAGACTTAAAGGACAAGGTGATAAACAAAAGCTCTTCTGTTATAAGTCTCAGGAAATTAGCTAAATTGGAGAAATATGGTTCAGCTGCCCAAGGAATAAGAGAACAGCTATAGAATGAATAGCCAGAATGCTGGCCTAAAAAAACCAACATATGATTGCACCTAGGATGAAAAAGGCAGGCCAATAAAATGTCTCAATTTTTAATTCTGAGAAACAAGTGAAGAAATTTCAAGTGGCTGAGAGAGCTAACTTATTCTCTGTGGTCCCAAGAGGATAGAGCAGGGCCAATGGGTAAAAGAAAACTAATGGAAGACACGTTTTTATCTTGCCACGAGGCAGAACTTTCTAACACAAAGCTGCCCAAAGAGAGAACCGCCTGATCCTGACTGGCTGATTCGAGTCACTTCCTAACCGGTATACTATACTAAGTACTAGAGTAAGCTCCCCATCACTAAATGCTTTTGGACCATTTGGCTGAATTAGAGGACTACAAAAGTGCCTTCCAACAGGAGAATGGAGGGTTGCCACAAAACCTGAAAGTGTCTATGCGTTAAAGTATACCTTTCTTCTCCTCCCAATTATAAAAAAACAACTATTTTTAAATGGTAGAAGTAAAGCCAACAGGAAAGTTAAACTTTTGCCCCTTTTCACAGTGAAAACATTTTCTGAAAAATGACCCATCTACATAGCAAGACTAGGACGCTGACTTTCCCACCTCCAGCTAAGGCACAGACACTGCTGTGTCCTAAGGAATAGGATGACCTGCTGTCTGCTCTAATCAGAGCACCTAGTGTGACAGAGGAACACCCAAGGGGCTTACATTTCAAACAGGACAGTAATACAGCTGTCCTTTCAGGTTCCTGTGAATCAAATCTCAGATACCAAGGTATTTCAAATACTGTGAGTCTCAGGCAGAGATCAAGATTAATTCTTTATTAGGCTCTACAAAGACTTAGGCATTGCTACTCAAATCTTACACGCTAAAATTAATTCAGTCCAAATGTTCAGGGACTCATTTTCCTCTCACTTCAAATACCTGAGGGAATGGGCTGCCAGTGAAAAGCCTTGCATTGTTAGAAAATCCAAACCACGACATGCTTCCTGGGATCTGAAAATTAGCAGGAGCTCACCCTCCAGCTTCCTGTCCTAGTGTTTTCTTGCTTTTTTTTCCTCTCAAACAAGTGGATCTAGTTACATTTGTTTCACCTCTCAGATATTTCGGCAATTTTCCTTTCTGAACAGAAGAATTCAGTTCCTTTCTTAACAGTCCAAGCAGGAAAGGCAGGTGAAAAAGTTAACTGAAAAACACTAACAGAGCCAGTACCATAATTACCCAAGGAATATAAAGCTCTATTCTCTCAGTGATGAAAAAGGGGAATTACACATGTAACTTCCATTAACATTAATGGGACTTACCTACATAAATCCCTTAAGCGTCAGCGGGAAGAATGGACTCAGCATAACTATTAGCCCGGCACCTTTACTCTTTCAGTCATTTCTATTATATGATTAAAAGGCAAAGAGACGGGTGCTCTGCAAACCAGAACCAGATGAAGCTTCACTCCACAGAATTTACTGTCACCTTCTTCTTCAGGTCCATTTCGCTAGAATGGTTGTAAAAACTGAGGCCTTTATTTCATTTTCTTGCCTTTTTCATATTTGACCTGATGGAAACAGAACTTAATATGCCACACAGTTTTTCACATGAGTTTTCCCTTAGTGGTTACGGGTTTTAGAGCTACTGTTTCTGCCCTAGAATGCAATTATCAGCAAACCATGCTGAAAAATAATTCTTAGCTAGATATATTGCTGAGCAACAGCTTAATGGGGGAAGACACTCTTGTACACAAATCATTAAGACACAAAGCAGAAGGTGAGGAGTATTACTGCGGAAGCACAAGTTTAAAATGCTGAGGAAGGAAACAAATCTTAATGGGGATGAAAGGGAAATGTTATGAAAGAGGTGGTATTTGAACTGGGCCTTGACGGCCAAGTAAAATAATCTCCAACACAACCTCAGGACCAGACACAAATACAGGAAACTCTTAAAGAGCAAACAAGGAGGCACAAAATAATAGTAAAGATGGTGGGTTTGGTGCCAGATAAGCCTGGGTTTGACTTCTGGTTCTGACTAGCTGTGTAACCACACCAAGCCTCAGTTTTCTCATCTACAAAATGTGAATAATAACACCTACCTCATAAGGTTATTGAGAAAAGTAAATAAGGCAATTGTGGAGTTTACTGAAGTCTCAGCCCTGCATCTGGTAGTATTAATTCACCATTCATTTGTTACTATTACCATTACAATTATTCGTCTTGAATAGCCTCCAAATTATTTAGCATTAATAGCTTCCACAGTAAAAGTCTGATATGTCTGATTATTCCTAGGAATTACAAGAGTTGGATTAGATTCCGACTAGGCTGATCTCCCCTCCCTTCAACATGCACTCTTCGAGCCCCACCACCACTTTGATCACCACACATCACATCACACCTTACCTGAAATGCACAACGCTCCTCACAACAAATCCTCCCTCACATCCCAGATCCACATCCCCCGCCCAGAAATCTGTCCTGGACCACCTGAACCAAAGGGATCTCCAAAACCATAAAACTAATCTGGTGAAAATCCTATTAGATAAGTAGATTAGGAATTCTTACTCTTATTTATAGGTGAAGTAACCAAGGTCCAGAAAGGTCAAATGATTTGCCCACAGTCACGTGGCTAGTATTTGGCAGAGCCAGGACTAGAATCTCGGTCTTTTGATTCCTAGTCCCGTTTCTCATAACCACAGGACCTCAGTCGAACTCAGTCCAATGATGAACCCACCATGATTATAGTATATTTTTAAAACAAGGTGAGAACCACCACACATGGGATTGATTTTCAGGTTTTTTTGCCTTGGGCTTATGACCATAAAATGATCATGGTTTTAAAACACCAGATCAACTAAATTAAATAACAAAACAGTTCTAATGATGTCCTACATTGAGACCAGAACCACTGAGGGACAGCAGAAACAGAGCCATCCCTAGGACTCTACACCTTGTGCAATCTTCCCAGGCACAAACCTTTAAGATCAACAAGCAGGAAGACAGCTGGGGGTAGAAACAGAAAAATCAGCTGCTATAGGATACAATTTAGGCTCCCTAGCGTGACATTCAAAACCAAAGAAAAGTTCCCAGCTACCTTTCAAACCTCACTTCTACTACTCCCTTACTTACTTACAATTTGGGGCGGGGGGGGGGGGGTGGCCATGAGTCAAGAGGTTAAAGAATTATATATTACCATGGATACAAATCTATTAAATTAGTGGATGTTAGAAAAGTGACACTAATAGGGTGAGGGAAGTACAGAGGTGAGAAAAGCTTGACTTTGTATAGACGTGGGTTCATATTCTGGCTCTACAAATTTTTCACTGTAGTATATTAATACCTTGGGCAAATTATTTAATACGAGCCTCATTTTTCTCACCTGTGTGTGTGTGTGCCATCTCCCTCAGAGATTCTCAAAGTGGTCCCTGGACCACAGGCATCATCACCACCTAGGAACTTGAAAGAAATATAAAACCTCAGACCACACTGAAAGACCTAGAGAATGAGAACTCTATACTCTGGTGCTGGGCCCAGCAATATGTGTTATTACAAGCTCTCCTGTACATTGTAATCATCCGGACAGCCTTTTACAAATACTGATGTCTTGCTCCCATTCCCAGAGATTCTGATATAATTAGTCTGAGGCATGGGTCTCCTATTTCTAAAGACCACCCCCAACCACTGCTCCAGATGACTCTAAGGTGTAGTCAAGGTTGAGAACCCTTTCCTTAGAGGGTTGTTGTAAGGGTTAACTGATTTAAAATATCTTCAGCAATTAGCACAATGCCTTGGGTTAACTGATTTAAAATATCTTCAGCAATTAGCACAACACCGTAAACACACAATCCATGCAAGTGTCCCTCAATAGAAAATATCTATTTCATAGTGTTTTTGTTAAAATTTCAGATCAGAAGGAAATAAACCAAAACATTAACAGTAATTTTCCCTGAGTGATGGGAGTATGGGCGATTTTTTTAATTTTTCTTTTTTATACTTTTCCAAAATTTCCAAAAGCATTAACATGTATTACATTTATAATCACAAAATTAATGAAGCTAAATTTTAATAGAGAAAAGAATCTTTCTTCTGAGGCTCTTACCTTATAAACATGCTCCTATAATTATCCTGTCTCTGTCAATTAATCAACAGGGAAATTACATTATTTTCACTTTACAGATGGAAAAACTGAATCAGAAGTAGAGTCTACCTGAGTTTATACAGGATTCTGATGATAGTTAAGGTCAAAATAACTAATATTAATGATCACAACTAATTTCTCTTTTCTGGAACACCTCTCACATCCCTTGGAGAACAGTATTGTCTCAGTATGACATAAGATGTGGAACTGGAGGCATCAGTGCTGTTCAATTCCATTTGATCCCTAAGAACTACCTTGAGTCTCCACCACCACTTCCAATGGTCCATGTAAACCATCCCCACTTCAAAAACAATCCTAGCCACTGCTCTCACACATTGCTGCCACAATCAAAGAGGTGATCACTACTATGCAACTTGGATTTGTAAGGACCACTGCAAAAACATGGGGTCATGGAAAAATCAGGCAGGAAGTCTGATTTTTTTTTTTGTAGTCCCAGCTCTCAGATATGAATAGCAAAGTAGCAACAGCTATTATTCATGCACTGTTTACTATGTCCTAGGCACCAGGTTCAGCATTTTACAAACATTTACAAAATGGGTCTAGATTAGAGCAGTGGTTCTCAAACTTTAGAGCATCAAAATCACCTGGAGGGCTTGCTAAAACACAGATTACTAACCCTCAGCCCCAGGAGTTCTGATTCAGCAGGTTTGGGATGAGACCTAAGAATATGCGTTTCTAACAAGTTCCCTGGTAATGCTGAAGCTACAACTCAACCACACTTTGAGGACCACTGGATTAGATCATCTGGGTACCTTCCAGCTCTGATACTCTGTCTGAACTCTAACCCCAATTCACATCCTAAGGCCGCACACTGAGACTTAGAATTGAACCCTTATCTACGAAACGGAAACAGACTCACGGACAGAGAAGAGACTTGTGGTTGCCAAGGGGGAGGGGGTTGGGGGAGAGATGGAGAGGGAGGTTGGGATTAGCAGATGTAAGCTATTATATACAGAATGAATAAACAACATGGTCCTACTGTATGGCACAGGGAGCTATATTAATATCTTATGATAAACCATAATGGAAAAGAATATTTTAAAAAGAATGTATATATATGTATAACTGAATCACTTTGCTATATAGCAGAAATTAATATTGTAAATCAACTATACTTCAATAAAAATAAATAGATAGAAAGAAAGAAAGAAAAAGAAAGAAAGTAAGAAAGAAAGAAAGAGAAAGGCAGACCTGAACCCTGAAAATTTTCAATGTACTTGTCACAATCCCCCATGACCTCCATCTGGGCCAAATGAAAGGTTTCTCTTTAAATGTGAATCCAGCAAAGTCAATGCAAGGGCACCTGAGGCATCTGTGGTGACCCTCTGCAGTGGGGAAGGCACAAACCAAGTCCCGGCTTCCCAAGCACATAGCAATTTTCTTAATAATAAATTCCTGATCATCAGAAGCAGGGCCACCAGTCAATCAGAGACACATTCAACAAAGCACCCTAGCCCTTCATTAATGTCTGTCTTTGCACACTACACAAAGGCTGATATTGTACATTAGAGCCTTTTCCTCCCACCACAAACAGAGGGCCTGGCCTGCTATGATAAGAAAAGAAAGCACAATACTAAAATGTATCAGGACCTTACAGTGCTTTAAAATTTACAAAACATTACCAAACCCATACTTTCATTAAGGTTTCATAACAATACTCTGAAGTAGGTATTATTATTGTTTTATAGCTGAGGCAACAAAGGCTCAGATAGGCTTGATGATCTGGCTAAAGCCCCACAGTTAATGAGAAACAGAACGGGAACTAGAACCCAGTTCTCCTGCCTCCCAGCCTAGGCATACTTCCACCGCCTCTTGATCCAAATTAGGGAGAAGTTCAAATTAAAATTTATCTTCCTGACTCCCTTCTTCCTTAGCATATTAGCAAGAAGGAATCATTATGGGTAACTACACGAAGAACTCTAATTGCAGGTCTCTGAAAATGGAGAAGTTTAATTACATAGTTACGTATGTGATTTATCAACCAGTTTTGATCATTGACAATTCTCTTTGAAGAATTCTTTTCCTCTAAAAATTAAAATAATATATTTTAAAATCTGCCCTGGAATGCTTTGTTTTCATTCAAATAAAGAGATGACTATTTCTTATAAGTGTCATGATTTCTAGGCAATTGGTCTAATGTCAGATAGGCATTAATTCCTGGTAGATTTATCATGATTAGGTCTGAAACTACAGAGGCTTTATTTAGAACAATAGTCATTTTCTGGACAAAGCGAACTAACAGAAACTTGTCTGAAGTGGAAGGGGGCATTCTTTAAGAAACTCTAAACCTTCCATTCCTAACTCTCTTGGGCAGGACTCTCCTCCAAATACCACCCATCTTGAATGATGCTGGCACAAATCTGGCTTTGCCCTAGGGAGGGAAAAGCTGATGGGCCACCATGTCAAAGGACAGAAAATGTCAGAGTTCTCCAGTGCTACTGAGGCAGGCCAAGAATGAGGAATGAGCCTGAGGTTCACAAAAGCAAGGTCAGGGCTTTGAGTCAGGACTGGGTCTCAGGGACTCCGACCAACACCTGAAGCAGTCTGCAACAACACTGCCAATCTGCCTCTGAATTCCCCAAGAGGGTTAGGCGCCTGTTAATCCTTTCCCCCAGGTCCCAAGAGGGCCAGTCTTGACCACCATTGAGACTTTCTTCTGTTTTCTACTTTACCAGGTAACCACAGGCATCACTGCTCAGAGAAGTTAATTAAAAATAGCACAGCTCATACGTGGTAGAATCAAGATTCAAGCACAAGTAGAATCTCATTTATTTAGTCCACAAATACTCAAATTTTCTAAGTGCCAGACACTGAGCTAGGTGATGGGTAGAATAACATGAGCCTTAAAAGTGTCGTCAGGAAATGGAAAAGGGACTGTGGTTGCGGGCTCCGAAGAAAGCAGGGCTGCCAGCAGAAGACAGAACATGGAGGAGATACGAATACCACTCAAATTTCCTTATGTTAAAACTGCTCCTGCATGCAGACAAACTCTGCTGGTACGAAAAGCAGCTTGTCCTGCCTTTTCCCCCTTCTACTACATCCTCCTCAAAGACGACTTGATTTGCCACAGCCCAGGCAGGATTTCCTCTACCTGGGGAGGAAACTATACACTAGGCAAGAAGCAGGCTCTTGGAGAGGTGGGTTGCTCTTCTACACTCCAGAGCTCGCTTTAGAGCAGTCACTTACTAATAGTACCCTATAAAGTGGCAATTTACAAAATAGTACTAATTTAGAGCCTGGTCCTTGAAGAGTTAACACACCTCCCTCCAGAGGTGCCTAACTGACTTCTTGCCAAGACAGTCTAAAAGGAGATCTGTCCAATGCATTACAATTCTTCCAAGCTGTGCAAGGCTTCTGCTGCCTTCATATAAGGTATCAAAAATGGAGATGCAGTGGCCTGGGGGACAAGGGGACTGGGTTCTAGTACTGGCTCTGCCAGTTGAGTCACTCTATAACGAATCCTTTCCCCTTTCTGTGTGTTGGCGCAACTTTGAAATGAAGGCAGTGGGATTTTAATTTCTAAATATCCTTCCGACTTTGACAATCTAAGACAATTGTTCTTCTCTTTTGGGGTCATAGATTCCTTTGAGAAATCTGCTAAATGATCATCTCCCCACAAAACTATGCCTACAATTCCATGGAAAATTCATGGAATTCCTGAAGTTCAAACTAATATTCTTAGTCCAGTATGGACTTTGAAGTCAGCTAGGTCTGGGATTGAACCCTGGAGATATCCACCCCCCATCCCTCATCCTTTCCCTCCCCCTCTTTCCATGTATAAGTCTCTTACCTTTGGGCTTCATCCAGAAAAATGTCACCAGTGACACCTACCTTGAAATATTGCTGTGAGACTGAGAAATAATTACAGACAAGTGTCTGTCCATACAAGGTGCTTAAAAAAAAAAAAAGGTAATGGCACCTGTCATGGGTGCTCAGAGAATGTTAGTTTTCTTTCTTTCCCACAATAACCAGCAGTTATCTGTGCACTTCAGGTGTTCCATAAATGTTGTTTCACTGTCAATACTATCTTAAAATTCCCTTCTCTGTCAAGCTGTTCTGGAGATGGGAGATCTTTCCTCACACTCAACTGGACTATTTCAAGTCTCCAAACATCTCTTTGTGTCCAGTCTCTCCTTCTATATCTCACCCTACTTAGCACTGTCACATTAATCTTCCAAAAATGAACACTTATTGTGACATGCCTCACAACTCACAAACTTTTAATAATCTACCATGTTTTTAAGCATTTCACTAATTTCCTCAAGTGAAATAATAATGGCAGCTCACTTTACTGAGCTCTTACTATATGGCAACCACTGATTAAGTGAATATATTATTTCATTTAATCCTCTGAACAGGCCTACAGGCAATTTAGTATATAGAAGGTTACGAGTATAATCTCTAAAGTTTGCTTGAGCTTGACTCTGATTCCACCACTTACTGGCTACATAATCTTGGACAAATCATTTAACCTCTGTGTCCTTCACTTTCTTATGTAGAATGGAGATAGTTATAGAAAATGGTTTATAGAATACCACAACAAATTGAAGGCAGGAGCAGACATAAGAATCCAACTGTCATCTATAAAGCCAGACATGACCATGATTTGCAAACACATTTTTAAAATGCCATTACTAATTTTTGTTTGGGATAATATAGTTACTTTTTATAAAATTGTGATTTATTTTAACATGTAATAGGTTTATCATTTTTAAATGAACTAATAAATATATTTTTGAAATGTCTGCCTTTTCATTTCTAGTAAGGTAACTATCAATAGATATAATCCATGTAACTAAAATCTCTTTGGAGTACTCAATATTTTTTAAGAGTGTGAAAGCTTCCTAAAGCAAAAGATATAAGAATCACTAGTGTGAAGTATAAGAAAATGACCGAGGGTAACATTTTGATTTCTCAATCACATTCTCTTAGGAAGATCTTACAATCTTGGCCAAATGTCACATTTGAGCCTGAAAGGACAAAGTTAAAATTGCTGTGTTGAATGTCATTGGAGATTCCTGTGGGTGGTGGTAGGGAATCATTAATGGACTTCCTGAAGATCCACAGGAAGTGACTCTCCCTTACAAGCACTCTTTACCAGTGACTCTCTGGTAAACTTCTCAGGGTATGGGGGAAAAAAAGGAAAGAAAAAGAAAAAGAAAGAAAAAGGAAATGGCTTTATAGAGATATGAAGATCAAAGAAGATGATAGATAGATAGATAGATAGTTAGATAATTTATATATAAAATTTAGAACGGTATCAGCCGCATGGCAAGTGCTAAATAGATATGAGCTATAAGAGCTATTTTTATTTTGCTCATTTTACAAATGAGGAAACTAAGGCCCATGTAAGTTATAAAGCAACATTGCCCAAAGCCAGTTATCCCTCCAAAACTGTGTATTGGCAAGCCAGTGTCTTCTCTGATGGTTTGAATTATTTGCCCTTCCTTCAAAGTCTTCCAGAATCTAACTCCAACTTACACTGTTGGGTACTTATACAATTCTTTCTTCCCACCTAAATTTATTCTCCAACTTCTGAATGCTGGGGCGTTTACTTCTCAAAGGCAGACACTGGAATTGTTTAGATCATCAATGTATTTCCAGTACCTATCACTACCTAGGTCAGAGCATATAGAAACAGCTCTGCTCAACAAATTTTAAATATTTGTTAAATAAAATTAAATTACAGCTCCATTTAACCCTCACCATTCATTGGTTTACAATGCCAATTATCTTTTTTATATCTTTCAGCAGTCAATAAATATTTATAGAGCATCTATCATATACCAGGTACCACATTAGACAATGTTTCTTTATATTTCCCATTTTATCTAACATAGTACCTACATGCTACCTACTGGGAGCTCAATAGTTGTGTAAAGATTATAAAAGGGAACCATTCTCCTCCTCAGACCATGTAAGAAGGCAATTGCAACAAAACATCACCTAAGAAGTACTCTAGCCAAATATGTCTAATTTCCAGTTCACAGGAAATATGGGGGATTGAGCAACAAGTTAAATGACACCATGAGGAAACAAAAACATGGTGACTGTCCCTTGGCCTTAATACTTCAGGAAGGGCATTTCAAATGGCTTCATGTTTGCATGTTTCAGCGCTGGAGCATAGGAATAGATTCTGCCGTCCACTGTCAGATGTTCATCAGCTACCACAACATCAAGTCTCTTCAGTAGGTCATTCTTTGGTAAGGAAATTACATCCACAAATTCTCTATCTCACAGCTTTGGCTCAGGCCTTAACATTTTCAGAATCATCTCCATTGATAGTTACTGTCGTGGTGTGCGTGGTACAATTTGAAAAATCCACAATGCATTTCATTCTATAAGGCAGCTGGCCTAGACTTCCCAAAAGTCAGTATCATGGGGGGAAAAAAGAAATCAGACAACTGTTCTAGATTAAAAGAAACAAAAGTGATATAATAACCAAATACAATGCAATAACCCAGATTTGATCCTGGATTTAAAAATATACATAAGACATTGTTGGGACAAATTGGGGAAATTTTAATACACAGTGGATTCAGGTAATATTACAAAAATATTATTAATTTTCTTAGATGCGCTAATGGTATTATAGTTGTGTAGAAGAATGTCCTTAGGAGATACATTCTGAGGTGTATAGGGAAGAAGCGTCATGATGTTTGCAACATATTCTCAAATGGTTCGGAGAAGGGCAAAAGGATAGTGAAGTATATAGAGAAAGTGAGAACAATAAAACATGCAAGAAAATGTTTTTTAAAAGGTAGATTTTCATGAGATGACTTATGAAATCAAAGGGACTCAAATATTCTGTCTTAATGAACTAACTTTGAGATTCCAGTCAGTCAATCAGTCAACAAATGTTGAAGTGTATACCATGTATCAGACCTAGGAATAGCAATCCAAACAGTTAAAACAAACTCAAAAGAACAATGAGAACTCTCAATCTTTTGGATATTTTTAAATTTAAGAACAGTAATAATTAAAGCACTTTATTACATTTTTAAAAAATAGACAGTTCAGGCCTTCCCTGGTGGCGCAGTGGTTGAGAATCCGCCTGCCAATGCAGGGGACACGGGTTCGAGCCCTGGTCTGGGAAGATCCCACATGCCGCGGAGCAACTAGGCCCGTGAGCCACAATTGCTGAGCCTGCGCGTCTGGAGCCTGTGCTCCGCAACAAGAGAGGCCGCGATAGCGAGAGGCCCGCGCACCGCGATGAAGAGTGGCCCCTGCTTGCCACAACTGGAGAGAGCCCTCGCACAGAAACGAAGACCCAACACAGCCATAAATAAAATAAATTAAAAAAAAAAAAAAATAGACAGTTCAGCCAATGCTTCTACCCACTGAGGGAAGTGTTAGGAAAGGTAACTGTTCCTTTAACTCTTACAACTCAAGAAAAAAGTAAGAAGTTAATCTGAGTGGTGAGCACTAATATTCATGGAACCAGTATGTGGGTGCCTTAAAGAGCAGGGGTACTATCCCTCTCCACCTTCTTCTCTCCTTCTCTGCCACTGCCTAGACAGAGAGATTCAATTCCAGGTAGGAAACAGGAGAAGACCTTGAGAGTCACTTGCTGCCACTTAAATTTGGAACCCTGTTTGGTGCCTTGTTTTCAGTTGAGTCCAACAAGAAGGGCAGAGTAGTGAGTGACTAGCACCCTGTAACCCCCAATAACTACATAAATGACCTCTGAGCTTAAGGCCAGTCAGCATCTTCCTGCATGCCAAATTATCTCTACCTAATTCTTCCTGTCTGACTGCTGTTTCAAAGGTACCACCAGAGTACTGACTTAAAAGAACTGCTAAGCTTTAGATCTGCATTTGAGAAACATCATTGTGGCTGCAATATGGAGAATACGGTGTAGGGAAGAAAAACTAGAGATAAGTTAGGAGACTTTTACAGTAATCTAGGCACTGAGATGATGGTTGCCTAGACTACACTGGAAATAATGAAGAGAAGTGAATATCCTTTCCTAAGAAATTTAGAAGGTATACTGTAACACTTACTATGGTCCCATTTTCACCGAGTTCTGTGCTGCTTTTTCTCATTCTAGTCATCCAACATTTCTCCCTTCTGAGAAATAGCTGGCTGATCCAGGAGATTGGCTCCTGGATCACAATCACAATATTGAAACCACAGAGCTATGAGCTACCTGTCTCTGGCCGAGGTTTCCATGGTCTTGGAGAAGGTAGGACAGCAGCTTTAACTAAACAACAAGAAGAATAGAGCATTTCATATTAAAATTCAGTAGTTATTGCTCCTCTTGGAAACAGTTATCTCTACACTATAGAGAAAGAAAGAAAGCTCATTTCATTCTTCAATAAATCCCAACTACGCTGTTTTTCACAAGGTGCCAAGACTCATCTTAAAAAACTAAGAAATGACTTTCCAATCCACAAAAAAAAAACGATTAGAACTAATAAATGAGTTCATCAAGGTTACAGGATACAAGATAAATATATATACAAGAGGTACAAACTTCTACGTATAAAATAAATAAGCTACAAGGATATAATGTACAGCACAGGGAATATAATCAGTATTTTATAATAACTTTAAATGGAGTATATAATCTATAAAATTTTGAATCATTATGTTGTATACCTGCAACTAATATAATACTGTAAATCAACTAATCTCAATTTAAAATAATAATAATAATAAAGAGAGCGAAAAAGAGATTGATATACAAAAGAAACAATTGGACTCCCAGTCCAATCCCATCCACTACCCTGAGGAGACAGGAAGACCACCCCTCTGCTACCTCAGGTTTTCTTTTTTCCCCGATGTACTGAATCAGAAGGACTATGAATTGGAAGACACACGGCACAACTAAAGGCCAAAAGGAATAAGTGAAAGTCTGCATCCTGGTCAGTAAGATTTCCACTCCTCTTCCCACACTTAACTGCCAAAAATCTTGACAGCTATCTATGCCTATACTCTCTAGTTAGGAGATTGGAAAATTCTTCTCTGAAAAATCTGACATAAAAGAAAGGACCTGGGCTTCCCTGGTGGCGCAGTGGTTGAGAATCTGCCTGCCAATGCAGGGGACACGGGTTCGAGCCCTGGTCTGGAAAGATCCCACATGCCGCGGAGCAACTAGGCCCGTGAGCCACAACTACTGAGCCTGCGCGTCTGGAGCCTGTGCTCCGCAACAAGAGAGGCTGCTTTAGTGAGAGGCCCGCGCACGGCGATGAAGAGTGGCCCCCACTTGCTGCAACTAGAGAAAGTCTTCGCACAGAAACGAAGACCCAACACAGCCAAAAATAAATAAATAAATTAATTAATTATTTTAAAAAAAAGAAAGGACCTAAAGATACTGATATTCAGTGGTCCCTAACAACATATCCCCTCCAAATCACCATGTGGTAAATCTCAATATCAACAAGCCCCAGCCATGCACAGAAAGCTTCCAATCAGGTTTTTAGTGTCCTAATATTAAGTATGAGCAATCTAACAGAATAAAAGAGATAGAAGAAGCTTCAAACAAATTATCATTAATATTCTCAGAGAGATAAAAGAGAGTGTATTCTTGAAACAATAACAGGATATTACATTTTTTTAAAATTTAGAGCAACACTGTCCAATAAAACTTTCTGTGATGAAATATTCCACATTTGCACTGTCCAATATGGTATGTACCAGCTACGTGTGGCCATAGATCACTCAAAATGTAGCTAATAAAACTAAGGAACTGAATTTTAATTATACTTAATTTTAAGTAGCCACATGTGACTAGTGGATGCCATACTGTATAGCTCAGATTTAGAAAATCGAACACAGTTCTTGGATATTAAAAATGCAATAGCCAAAATGAAAATCTTAGCAGAATGAAATCTTCTAATCTTATATTCGAAGATAAAGTTGGCCAGGCACTGTCCCAAGCACTTTATAACATATTAACTCATCCAAAACGCCAAGTGACAGAAAATAGGAAAGAAAAGATAAGAAAATTACAAGATCAATCCAGGAGATCCAATATCCAAATAATAGGAATTCCAGGAAAATGGCCAGAGGAAAAGGAGGGAAAGAAATAATTCAAGATAATTTTCCAGTGAAGGATATGAAAGGCCCACTGAGTACCAGCACAATGGCTATAAAAAGACCTACTTCAAGCACACTTTTTTGAATGTTCAGAATACCAGGATAAAGAAGAGATCCTAAAAACTTCCAGAGAGAAATAACAATCACATTTAAAAAAAAAAATTACAAGTCAGAAGAGCATTAGATTTAACAGCAACACTGGAGCTTAGAAGGCAACAAAGCAATGTCTTCAAAATTCTGAGAAAAAGCAGTTCCAACCTAGAATTCTATATTCAAGTAAATAATCATGTAAGTGTAAAGGTAGAATAGGGCCACTTTCAGACATGTAAACTCTCAACAACAAAAAATTACGTCCGTGTGCCATGTCTCAAGGAGCCACTGAAGGAAGTGCTCTACCAAAACAAGGGCGTAAATCATCAAAGAAGCAGCAGAATCCAGGAAACAGAGCTTCCAACCCAGGAAAAGAGAATGATTCCCAGGATAATAGCAAAGAAAAATGCTAGGAAAACAGCTGTGTCACCAGCTTAGAGAGCCAGCAGTCCCCATTAGAGCTGGACAGAAACACCAAGACAGATGTCTCCAAAAATAAGGAACTGGGAGAATATTTGATGCATATGAGCTAACTGGAAGATTTACACTCATGGCAGACTTTGAATTCGTGACTAGTACACAGAGAACCAATTAAACAAAAAATGTTTAAAAAACAATTACCTCCAGAGAAAACAAAAGTTGTACCCAAAAAAATGGATTCATAATATATAAACAGCTCCACTATGAATAGGGTTTATATTGCCCTAACAATGTAAATACTAAATGTTGGTCTAGCCCCTGCAGAAAGTTAAACTAAACTGTGAGTATTGGAGGAGAGGAACTATGCACGTATAAAGGAGATGAAGGGGAGGAATTAAGAAGTAAAAGAAAACATTCAAAAAAATTTAAGGTGGTTACAGCTTGAGAATGAGGGCAGGGGACTGTTCTTTTACAAAAAGCCTTGACATTTTAACTTTTTATCACTTTGAAAATAAATATAAATCTGTTTAGTTTTTAAAGAGATCCTAAATGATCTATAAGATTAATAATCAATCCAGAAAAGAGAAGAAACAAACTATGTTTTTGCAGTACCTTCAGGGAATTTATGTTGTATGCAGTTTCAACACCAATTACTTGAGAAGTTAGCACACAGAAGAGTCTCAGACGGATCATATCCAGTAGTAGACATTAAATTACCCAGACTAACTTTCAAAAACTGTGAGTGGGAATATAAATTCGCTTAACCTTTGGGCAGTACCATTAAACTTATTAAAATACATATTGTTTGGGGCTTCCCTGGTGGTGCAGTGGTTGAGAGTCTGCCTGCCAATGCAGGGGACGCGGGTTCAAGCCCTGGTCTGGGAAGATCCCACATGCCACGGAGTAACTAAGCCCGTGAGCCGCAATTACTGAGCCTGCGCGTCTGGAGCCTGTGCTCCGCAACAAGAGAGGCCACAATAGTGAGAGGCCCGCGCACCGCGATGAAGAGTGGCCCCCACTTGCCGCAACTAGAGAAAGCCCTCGCACAGAAACGAAGACCCAACACAGCCAAAAATAAATAAATAAAAATTAAAAAAATTTAAGAAAAAAGCTAACTTCCCAATCCCCTCTAAAAAAAAATAATAATAATTAAAAAAAAAAATACATATTGTTTGACCCAATAATTCCACTTTCAGAAATACCAGTATAGGTGCAGAGACACAAGAATGTTCTCAGAAATATATTTGTAAAGGCAAAAAAAAAAAAAAAAAAAAGGAGGAATACAAATTTCCATCAATAAGTGAATGGCTAAGCAAACTATGATACATCCACACTATAAAATTTAGAGAGGTTAATAAAATAGGCCTATAAGCAGTGACATAACAGGATCTCAAAGATATACTGTTAAATGAAAAGGAAGTCACAAAACAGTCTGTATAATATGCATCTATTTATGTAAAGGGAAAACAAGAATCTTAACAAAATGTATGAGTGCGTGTGTGTGTATGTGTGCATGTGTGTTTGTAAAAATACATTAAAAAAATGCTCTGGAGACACCAAACTGTTGAACGTGTGTCCTTTGTTCTACCAATTTGCAAAGAGGATTCTCCTACTCTATGTCACGTACTCCACATCCAATATCTCAGTGAATTTTCACAAAAATTAGTTATATAATTTTGCCCAGGTGAAAATCTAGTCAGAAGTTGATGCTTAGGACCTAAAGACAAGGTTTTGTTCAAAATGGAAAGAGGCTAATTAATATTTGTTGAGTTCATAGTTGGGCACCATGTTAAACACTTTACATCTAGGTTGAAAAAGTAATATATTTCTATTTTACAGATGAGTATTCTGATTGAAAGGGGTTGGGTAATTTGTCTAAGTTCACATGGCTAAATGAAAGACGGAGATGGAATTCAAAGCCCAAGTTTTCTTACTATGGCCAGACCGTGGCGGTCTATGTGATGACTGGGATACCTGCTGCAGGACCTTGCCCTGAGTTACATGGAATCAGCTCCCCACTCTGCCATGACCTTCCAGGCTAAGAAAACCTACTGAGCCAAAACTGGACCCAACTCCTTACTCAGAACCTAGAGAAGCAGCCTGACCACAGAGTCACTTATATTTGTCTCAAAATTACAAAAACATCTCCTATGGCTATAGCAGACATCACTAAGGATTGGCACACTTTTCCAACTGAGTTTTGATGAGGCCTTAGAATCCTCTGCAACTCAGTATGGCAGGCAGCCACCATCACTCAATCAGAGTTAGAACCAGAGTTGAAACTTATTTGCCACCTCCCCTTTTTTTTTTTCTTGGTTTGTTTGTTTTTTCCTTTTATGGGGGGGGGGTATGTTCATTTTGCAGTCAACCATACCTGTCATTTTATTTTTTATTATTTATTTATTGGCCATGCTGCACAGCATGTGGGATCTTAGTTCCCCAACCAGGGATCGAACCCGTGGCCCCTGCATTGGAAGAACAGAGTCTTAACCACTGGACCGCCAGGGAAGTCCCCCTTGCCACCCTCCCTCTTGTCTCTGAACAGAGATGTTCATAGGAAGATCAGGAAAAAGAATCTAAAAATGAAATAATGCTTTTGTTTAGAAAGGAGTGCTAGTATCAGTGCATTAACTTACCCCTAGCCTCCATCACTGATGAGATCAAGAACATTAACACCTACCTACTTTCCATTATCAACACCTGTAGCCTAATTTCAGCTCTCAATACCTAACTTCAAGATTCACTAACATTTCTCCTCTGTCTGCACCTGCATGATCCAGGAACTCAACTTTCCTCCCATTGCTGCCCTACCAAAAACCTCCCGTTTGCCTATAGAATGAAGATATTTAGCTTGGTATTCAAGACCTTTCTTAATCAGGCTACTTCTCTAGCCTCACCTTTCACCTCTACTCAAGGTGTGCTCCCGCCCCACCTCCTTTCACTCCATTTCATTTTATTCCCTCTCCCCTCCCATTCCTCCCCGCTCTGGGCTTGCTCTCCGTAGCATCAACTGACATCTGGGATGGAAACATTAAACTTGCATTTAGCTCTTCCCTGGAATGGACAAAGTCTGACCCTAAGTCAAATGGGCTAGATGAACTTCCCTACTGACCACCTATCTAACCTATGGCAGTCTTACTAACAAATGAGAAAAAAGGAAAACAAAGCAAAACCCAGACACTCACCGTTAAGCATCTTTAGCAAACTCCTCGTTCCTGCTTCTCTCCTTCCAAGAGGGAGTGGGCCCACGACTCGGGCCCAGCCTGTGTTGCTGCTCAGAACCCAGAGCGTTGGTCTGGAGGATGGAAAGAAAGATGGCGTCTGGCCTACCTCCCTCTCCTTTCCCACGAGCTGAGCAGCTGGGTGGAGGCGGGGGCTCCAGGGGTGGCGGCCGCACCTCCTCATGCCAGTTCCTGCTGCTCCACAGACCTGGTCACTGCTGACCTCTTCAGAGCCCGACCTCCGAGGAGGGCGTTTCCATTCATTATTTCTGCCCATGCTGAGCAAGAGGGCACCACAGTCAGGCTCAGCTGAGGTCAAGGCCTGGAGGCAAAGCGTCAAACCAGGTCCAACTCTCCACTTTCCTGGCAGCTGGCACCGCACGCAAGTGTGTCCTAGGCCCGTCGACTGGCAAGAGCAGCAAGGGGTGAGGAGTGAGACGTGAGGTCTTGGAAGAGAGACAAGAAGCCCAGGGCCGCGGTAAGTCCTTCACGCCCTCCCGCCGCGGAGAAGCGGCGCCTAGTTCTTACGCAGGCTCGCGCAGAGGGCGCATGCTCCGTGATTTTCCCGCCCTCCGGCCCTCAGGCCTTCCGGTCCAAAGCCTCCCCCGGAACTTGGAGCTGCCACCTCAGCCTTGAGGCCAACTCTGCCCCAGCCCCTTCTTGGGTTCAAGCTCCTCATCTCATTCCCTTCCTGACTCAAGGAAAATAGTTTCAAATTTGATTACTTCCCGTCACTTCCATTTGATTACTAAGATCTGTTGATTTTACCTCAGAAAATACCTTGAACCCATCCTCTCTTCTCCATTTCTTCTGCTACTGCACCAGCTGACACCACCACCACCACCACCACCGTCATCCTCTTGTCCCTTTTGCAGTGAACTCACCGACTGACCTCTGCCTCAGAATCCGTGTGCTCCTCTTCCCACACCACCTCCCCTGGGGTCTCCCCCAACTGCCAAAAGAGCTTTCAAAATACAGACCTGCAACTCACGGATATAGAGGACAAACTAGTGGTTGTGGGCGGGGGCTGGGGGGGGAATATGGCGGGGTACAAACTACTGGGTGTAAGATAGGCTCAAGGATGTGTTGTACAACACAGGGAATATAGTCAATATTTCATAATAACTGTAAATGGAAAATAAAATTGTATTAAAACCTTTTTAATTAAAAATAAATAAAGAGAAAGAAAGGAACAAAATACAGACCTGCAATGATAGAGAAAAGCCATGGGGAAACAGGATAAATAGAACTTCAGGGAGTTGGGAAGATGGGAAGATGGGATGGCCCTTCAAAACTATCCAAAGTTGGAGTGCAGAGGATCAGGCTTATCCCCAGGTCTCTCCGTCATTGGAAGCCACTCTGGGAAATTAGGGATGACCTCGGACAAGGTAGTTCTCTTCAGCTGAGGCAACTCCCAAAAAAGACTGACAACTGAGGGCTGTCTGACAACTGACAGCTGAAGGCCGTCCGCCAAGTCATTTAAATAATAATTTATCATTTTTAGTAAAAGTGCTGTTCTTACTGATGGCTGTGGTATCCATTCTAAAGGCAGGGAGAGTAAATTCCATTATGACTGGCTCAACCACAATTCCAAGTCCTTCCCTAAGTAAGGACTTAAGGCCAACCCCCTCACTCTACAGATGGGGAAACTAAGGCCCTGAGAGAGTCTCAGACCATCAGCTACCACATTGACACAGTCTTATAATAAATAGCTAATATTTGAATGTTGATACTAGGTTGTACCAGATGCTTTAATGCCTTATCTAATTAACTACTCATGAAAATTCTATGAGGTAGCTACCATTATTATCTTCATTTGACACATGTAGAAACAGGCTTAAAGCAGGCAGCTGGGTAATTGTCCAAGATTACACAGCTATTAAGTGGTGGATCTAGGATTTGAACCCATGTCACTGTGACTGAAGAGCCCATTAACTAGTAACCTCTAAGATGAATTACTTTTTCTTAGTGGAGCAAACCATCATCCTGGGCCTTGTGAGATCCTGAGGAATATGTGTGTGTGAGCTGCTGTTATCTCTAGGAATGGATACAACACTACCACATAAAGCACAACATATGTTTTCTGTTTTCAGGGTAAGAAGATAGGCAAATATGCTTCTAGACAGAAAATAAGTTTCATATCAACTAAATAAACCAGAGAATATGAAAGTAATTTTCAGCTTCCATGTCCATTCCATGCCAGTTCCTCTGGACCTGGTGGCCTTGCTCCTTCCACAGCTCTGATGTCTCTCCAACAGACACCTTCAGTTGCCACCAAGAAAAGAGTGCACCTGAGTGTCTTTCAGTGAATATGGAGGACTCTCCTCCTGCCCCCCCAAACTCCCAGGTCTAAAGGGAAGCAGCTGGTCCAGCAAGATGGTCCCAGTTAGGTTGATAAAAGACCTTCCCTTAGACCTGAGAAACCACCAAAATCTATCCATCTTCCTCTCCTGCTTCATCAAAGTGAAGCCTACTAAAGTAAAAAGACTCTGATATGTAAGGATTTCCCAATGTAGAAATAGTGTTAAATTACAATAGTATTATGTGACCCAAGAAACTTGTGTCAGAAAATGTGGATTAATTTGTTTAACAAACATGCATTGTATTCCTACCAAACGCCAGGTCCCAGGCCAAATGCTGGAGGTTGCAGTGTCTTGGGAGTTTGCCATTTAGTACAGTAGTTCTCAAGTGTTAGTGTGGATAAGAATCACTTGGGAAACTTGTTAATAACGCACATTCCTGAACCCCAGCCCCAGAGTTTCTGATTCATCAGGTGGGGCTGAAGTTTAGGAATCTGCATTTCGACTAGTTCACAAGTGAACCTGTAGCAGGTGGTTTTCATTTGCATCTTGAGAAACCCTGACTTAGTAGACAGTTCTGATCAGGTGTTTGATTTAAGTCACTTAAACTCAGGACTGCAGGAGATTGGAAGATACATGATTTCTAATTCTTTCAAGAAGCCTTAGAAGGACTTCCTGGAGTGGTTTTCTGTGAAAAAAAAACATCACACCAATATGACACCACTTCTTTTCAAACAGGAGAAAGCCATTGTGTCATGACGTGGCCCAAGGGGAGAAGTTGAAAGAGTTTCACTGGAACAATTCAAGAAGTACGGGTGTGTGTGTGTGTAAAAGTTCATTGACAGTATACTTAAGCTTTGTGTACTTTACCATATACATATTTACTATATGAATGTTATTCCTCAATTTAAAAAAATTTTTTTTAGAAAGTGTAAGGTAAAGAGGGTAAGGAGGTTTAAAGATGTCATTCTAGAGGGAAGTAGGGGGAAGGAGTTGAGTACTGGCAGGAAAGAAAACAGGAAGAAGGGAGAAATTCAGACCTCTTGATGAAGGCACCAAGTAAATCCTCAGCAGCTGGTGTAGTAGAAAAAGGCCTGGAAATAGGAGTTGGCAGATGTGGAAGCAAATAGCCTGAAGAGTTCGATTAACCGTGAGCCAGACACTTTGAACACAAAAGGAAGGAACGAAGGAAGGAAGGGAAAGGGAAGAAAGAAGGGAGTGAGAGAAGGAGAGACAGGAGAGGGAGGGAGAGAAGGAGGAAGAAAAAGAAAGAGGAGGGCCCTGACCCTAGGGGGAGCTTATAGTCTTGTGGCTCTGATTATTGGCCCTTGGCAAGTTATTTGAGGGCTCCAAGCCTGTACGTGGCTCTTTAAAATGAGGCTGGACCTCTGAAAGTAAGGAGTAATAGAGATGGTGTATGCAAAAGGCTGTAAACTATAAAGGGCCGCTAAATGCTGCTTATTACGAACAGATTCTGGCTCAGAGTTAGGCCAACTGCAAGCATGGATATGAGCATACGTCCAGTTCAGCTCCGGAGTGACTTCCCTCATCTTTGCCACACCTGACCGCCAGATTCACAGGAGTTTGGTGAGAAGCTTTTTCTTTTTCTCCTCTGCTCTGAGCTAACTTGGGTATTGCTTTGTGCAGGCCTGAGCATGAGATTCCCTTCAGTACCCCTACCTCCAGTTGTTCTCCATGACCCCAGAAGTCCCTTCCACCTTCTCCCAGATGGGGCCAGTTGTTCTCACAGAGGTCACCTGCCTCCCCCCTGGCCTGTGAGTCACTAGTTGGAGGCCAGAGGCCTCACTAGAAGCCTCTAGGGACCAAAGCAACTTGCTGAAGGCCCTTGGGGAAGGAGAGGAAACAGGACCAGCACTAAAATGAAATAAATTGTCTATAAATGTTTTCTAATTAAAATTGTAATTCTTGTTCTATGCAGAAGAGTCGAAGAACTTCACTCCGAGTGGCAGGTGAAAAGCTCAGCAGCTCTCCCAAAGCCAGGGAGGGGAAGGGAGGTGAGAGCAGAGAGGAGATGGGGTAACTTGTTCTTTCTCCTTTTAGGGATAAGAAAGCAAAAAGGAGAAAGGCGGGGGTGGGGTGGGGGGCTGCTGAGGGGCCTGCTTGGTGACTCCCCAGGCTGAGGATCCTGGGGGAGGGGGCTGAGCTTCCTGGGGACCCTGAAGCTGCGATTTTGTGCTTTCCTTTGTTCTATAAAATGATGCCACCTTCTCACTCCCTTCTCTCCCCTTGCTGGCCTCAGCCACCAGCCACGAATCTGCAGCAAGAGCCACCCACGCATCGGCCTTGGGGCCACCCGGGCAGACAGAGGAATCCAAAAGCAGGGAGAAAGAGAGAGACACTGGAAGTCTCCAAGTGGAGAAAGAGGAAGAAGGGAGAGAGCCAGACTGTGGAGAAGCGATGGCAAAGGGGAGAAACAAGGGGGTGGAGACTGGAACCCCACCAGAGGAGAGGGGTCCTTAGAGGGAACGCAAAGGGTAGACGGAACCAGTAGAGGAGGGAAAGTGGCGGGGGGGAGGGGTGTGCAGAGACTTTGAGAAACAAAAGTGAACTGTCTGGGCTTTGCGGCTGCTCTGATCTCTCAGAACTCTGAGCTCACGGCGAGGGTCCTAAACTCGGTAGGGCCCAACGCACACTCAGCTCAGGAACTCCGCCGCCCACACTGTGCCGCCGCCTCATTTCGGATGCCTCAAGCTCGCGGCTTAGGCCCAGTGCACGCGTGGGGGGCCGAGGGGCCTGGCCTGTGCGGGTGTCCCCAAGAAAACTGTGAGCCCCCATGCCCCCCAGGGGTTCAGGCGCCACGAAGAGGGGGCTGGAGCTGCCGCGCCCGCCGCTCAGCTTTAGAAGAGCGTGCCCTGGAGTACTGTCCCCAGCCCTCCTAGCTTCCCCAGATTTCTGTTTGCAAAATCTACATCCGTCACCACTGTGTATGTTGTATGTACTGGGGTGGGGTGGGGGGAGAGGTCTCTGCAGGAGTTAATAGCTATTTTATTCTCTTGCTCCTTCAAAGTTTCTCCTTGACGGCGAAGAGACTTATTATAAGTCAGAAGAAAGGAAAATCTTCCCTGTTCTGGGCCCTGTGATTGCACAAATCCAAAACACTGCCGGCATGGAGATTGCGGCTGGAAAACTCTAGAAGCTGGGGGCGTTATTAGGCAGGAGCTCTAGGGTTTCCGGAGACAAATTCCTAAATAAACCGAGAAACACCAAGTGGGAGATCTAGGAGGGAGGGCCTGATGGTCCGACACCGCTGGGACAGAGAGCCAGAGAGTGAAAGGAAGCAGAACAAACATCGTCGGCAGGCACCTCTGTCTCCCGGACCGAAACCCTCCCCAAACCTCAACCCAAGCACTCTCGGTACCAGTGGCAGCGCCCGGCACTGCCTGAGGCTCTGCCTCAGGAGTCCCCACCGGGAGACTCATCACTTGCTGGGTCTTCTTTCTTCTTCTTTTTTGTTTTTTTAATCCTTCAAATACAAGACAAAAGTACACCTCATTTATCATCATAGATATATATATTTCACTCTCACCACATAAATACAAAACATCCAAATATCCAAAACATTCAGAACAAAGTTAGTAGCCAGGATTCAGTGACACCTACCCGCGTTTGAATCGTTCATTATTTTCTTCACTATTTGCCTAAGGAAAAAAAGAGAGAGAGAGAGAGAGAGAGAGAGAGAAAGAAAAGAAAAGAAAAAAGGGAAAAAAGCTTCTGACGTAAATAATTTACAATAAAATTACTATTTTTAAAATGCTCTGCGCTCGCTTCGGATGGAGGAATACATTCTAGACACTGCGGCACCTCGCCGTCTGGGTCTGTGGTTTTGGTTAAAATGCGGGTGGCCGTGGCTGTGCGGGTAGGGCGTGAGGCCGCGGCAGCGTCGCGGTCCGGGTTTCTGACTTGGGACCGTGGAAACCCTGGGGGTGTTTTAGGGGAGGCGGTGGAGAGGGATGCCTTTCATATCCACGCAGGGAACTGATCGGGATATGGAGACTACCGACAGAGGAGGCCGGGCCGCCCTGATGTCCCCGGCTGCGTCCCTGCCTCCCGTCCGCAAAGACCTCTGAAATCGGGACGTTTCCTGCGTGCTGGGAGGGTTTTGTGAATCCGGGCAGAGGACGAGAGGAGGCAATGGGCACTGATCTGTTTCCAAACCTAGCAACTCTGCCCGGAGCCACGGGTCCGGGAACAAGGGAGACGGTGGGGAGAAGCGCCAGCGTCCGGGAGCTGCCGCGAGCTGCACAGCTCTCTCTCCTGGAGGAGCGTGAAGCTGTCGGCCACCTCCCGACGCAGCCTCGGAAAAGATTCTGAATTTTCTTTCGTTAGCAGCATAGGCTTTTCTTTTGCTTTTCCCTTTTAAATTCCTGTTTTAAGTCATAACACCCAGAACTTTAATTCCGTATTGCCCTGGGACGCATTTTGTATCCTGTATTTTCTTACGCCTTCTAAACTCCATCGTTATGAGTATTTAAAAACTGGTTCCACTCCATTTGGTTTTGTGTGGTAGTTCTTACTCTCCTTTTATTGCCGATGAGATCAAATTTATTACCGCCGTTGCCCATCACGACGTTTGGTTTATTGTCTCCTGGGGTCGGGGGTGGTTGTGACTGGAGTTTCTTTAAAGGGGAGAAAATTCGGCAGGATTTGTCCAGCCAGGAAGCTGCGTGTGCACCGGCTCTCCCGAGAAGTCCACAAAGTGGGGCCCAGGGGCTTCTGAAAGCCCTGGTTTCTCTGGCGAGAGGAAGGAACGTCCTCCTTTTTGGTCTAACGAAACCTGTCAGCCTTTTCAACTGGGGTCTACTCGCAGCTTCCTTTTTCAGATATCCATAAGAATAATCAACGGCAGCAGTGGCTCGATCTAGAGCAGATGTCCTGTGCTCTGGACTTAGAACCAGACTTTACCCTCCAGGGCCAGGCACTGGTTGGGGCATCAGGTTGGCTAACTCGGGCTTTTCCCCCAATTCTTTGGATTCTCCTGGATTCAGAAGGAAGTTGGGGGCGAAGGGTGGGTGTGGGAGGACACAGAGGAACGGTAGGGGGGAAAAAATAGCCCAAATGGGGTAATATTGGTAGCAGAGCCTGGTGGGGAAGAAGAGCTGTCAGAGGCCTCTTGGGAGCCGGGAGCCCAGCGCAGCAGCCCTGGGCGCCTAATGCGCGTGAGTCCATAAATATCACCACGATAGATACTATAAATATAAATACAGGAAAACACTTAAGATCAGTCCAGCGCTTTTTTCTCGGCCCCTTCTTTATTGTTGGTCCGGGAGTAAGGCTCGAAGGCCGAGGAGCTCAGGTATCGGGCGGAGAGTTCTTGCAAATTCCCGGCCAGCGAACCGGCCATTGTCAACGGGGCGGTGGAAAGGCGGCTGGCGACGGATCCGAGCAGCGAGGGCACGGGCAGGCTGAAGAGGCCGTGGCCGGCGGCCGGTGCGCCCGCGTGCAGTCCCCCTGGCCCGGTGGGCCCGGGGCCCTGAGCGCCTCCCACGGCCGGCGGGTGCGGGGACGCGGCGCCTGCGGGACCCGGGGCGGCGGCGGCTGCCGAGCCCGCGGCAGAGCCCGCGCCCAGGGCCGGCAGGCTGGGCCCGCGTAGCGCCGAGCCGAGCGCGCCTGTGGCGCATGGCGGCAGCAGAGCAGGCAGGCCGGGCGGCGACAGCAGGCGGCCCTGCTCCAGCAGCCGCAGCACGCTGCACGTGGCCGCCGTCTCCGACACCACCGAGCGCAGCTCCGAGTCCTTGCCTTGGTCCTTCTTCTGCTTCGTGCGCCGGTTCTGGAACCAGACCTTCACCTGCGCGCCGGGCGCAGGGAGGGTGGGAGAGAGGGGCAGAGGGAGACGGGCGTCAAGGGGAGCGGGCTCCCGGAGCGCGAGGGCTCCGGGGGGCCCTCCCCCAACTCCAGCCAAAGCCCCAGTCCCAGCCCCAGCCCGGAGAAGTCGGGCCCGGGAGCTGCGGGGCGGGTGGGCGGGGTGGAGAGTCAGGGCCGCCAAGAGGGGGACACAGCTCCCATACGCTGCGCTTCCGGGCCATGGAAGCAGGCCTAGGCCAGCCCGGGTTACAAATAACAAAGAAGTAAAAATGTCCACGACCCTAACTGGAGGAAGACCAGAAGTTATGTCACTGGGCCGCCGCACTACCCGTAGCGGGACTATGGATCAGTGCTGCGTAAAAGCCCGCATTGCCAGGAGAAGGTGTAAGGCCTAAAGGATGCAGTTCGGGAAGTGGGAAGTGAGGGTGAATGGGGAGGAGTGTGGCCCAACTGGCGCGAATTTAGGCCCAGAGCACTACTCCTGTTGAAGGCTACAAGAGGCTATTTCTTGCTTGTTAGGGTCAGATTGACTATCAACTAGCAGAAAGCAGGGAAGATGGCTATAGACTGAATAATTGGTGCAGGATGAACTTTATAGGCCAAGCTTCCTCCAACTCCTCACCACCAGGTGGATCGAAAGGTCTGAGTGATAACTTTAATTTATAACTCAGCTGCTCTCCATCATGAACTTTGGAGTCATGGGAGGAAGTCAGTAGGCTGGAGTGGACTAAATTCTCTCGTCAACCTCCCCTCTTACTTCCTGTTCTCCCTTTGCCCCTCTTCAGGACTAGCTGGTGGCCCAGAATGGAGTTTGGCAGCTCTAGGGAAAGGTTATTCTGTCTAGATTTTGTAAACTAAGAGGGATGGTGGCAGAGAGAGTAGGGAAAAAGCTACCATGCCAACTCAAACTCGAACACCCAGTATGTTCTGTCCTTGGTTCTCAGCTTTCTGCCCAGATCCCATACCTAAAATGCTCCCCACCCACTTCAGGGCTGGGCACAGGTCAAGGAACTGGTCCTCAGAAAGAAATAAGCCTTACGTAGGTCAAGCTGGTACCATGCCCTGGGGAGGCCCTAAATGATCCCCACAACACAAAGCTCTCAGGCCCTAAAGTGCTCCTGAGCCCAGAGTTCACACGGCCAGCCCCAGTAGCATCATATGGATTTCATGTAAAGGAGAAGACCTCAAGCACAATTGTCAGTGCTGGCTCCCAAGGCCCCAGATCTGCTTCCCATCCCACACCTCACACATCACTGGCACTTAAGACAGGGTCTCCTAGGTGCCCACAGTGGGTGCTCAGGGCTGGGAATGGGGCTGAGTCCAGCTCAAGACCAGGGAAAGCCTTAAGCATCGGGGCAGCCTGGTCTGCAAAGGCAGATCTCCGGAATATGCACCTTTCTGATCCCTACTTGTCACCCACAGCTCTGGAACAGGGGGCTTTGGCCCTAGCCCCATTCTTGCTGAATGGGCCTGGGTGCTGTGTAAGGCTAGGGTCTCCAGAGGGGGTGTGCCTGGAAATCTGGCCAAAATGGGGTGGCCAAAACAGGGGCAAACATCGGTTCCTCCAAGAGCAGAGACAAGCAGGGAATTCTCAAGACTGGGGTCCAAAAAGAAATCCAAAAGGCTAGGATCTGGGGCCTCCTGGGCTAGGCCAAGGTGAGTAGAGCATGGACCATGGAAGATTTGGGGTGGAGGCAGAAAGGGATGGCTTAGGAAAGGGAGAAAGCCTTCTCCTTTTCTTCCCCATTCTCCTTATATTCTCTGCCTCACCTGGGAGGCTCTATCCAGGGTCAAGCTAGGTGGTGAGGAAGAGCTGGCTGGGGGTGAAGGGGAAGGAGGCTGATGCTGAGCTGTGTGCAGCCCGGCCGCTGAGTACCTGGGTCTCGGAGAGGTTGAGCTGCCGAGCGAGCTCGGTTCTCTCCCGGCCCACCACGTACTGGCAGCGCTGGAACTCCATCTCCAGCCGGTAGAGCTGCTCCGCGGTGAAGGAAGTGCGCGTCCTCTTGGGCCGATCCAGGTCCAGGCCCTTGGGCAGGATGATCTCTCGGATGGACCCCTTGGCATCTGGGGAAGGGGAGATAATCAGGCACAAGAACCCTCCTGCCTTCCTCCACCTCCCCTGGCCGGAGCTGGCTTCTGGGACACAGTCATCAGCAGCCAGCAGTCCGGAGGTGGGAAGTCGGGCTGGTGGGCCTGCAGCCACAGCCGGGGAGCAAGGACGCTGTATGTGCTTGGGGGGGGGGCGGTGGTGTTGCGGGGACTAACTCCACACAGCTGATGGGAAGAAGAATCGGACTTGGCCTTTGTAGAGCCCTCCGGACTGGGGAGAAAAAAAAATCAATTCCAAATCGGCTGACGTTCCTTTTGGCCTGGGGGCCTCGGCTGCGTGGACTGGGTCCCCTGTAGCTTGAGGGTCCCCGCACTGACCAGCCCAGATCCTGTCGGCCCCAGCTCTGGAGCGTGTTGACCAGACCGCACTTCGGCCGTTCCCATCCCCATCCCGGGGTCTCCTTCCCTCCCGAACCCGGCGGCGGAAGGAGGAGGGACCGAGTCGGAGCCGGCAGGGCCTGGCGATCAGTTGGCGGGGGCGGCGCCGCGCCGGGGGCCGGGCCTCACCACCGCCACCGCCGGAGTCGACCGCACGCCGCGCAGCAGAGCGGGGTCGAGGCCAGCACTAAAGCGGCATCCGCGGCCTGGCAACCCAGCCTGGCTGCTTCTCCCAGCGGCGGCGGCCAGGCCCGAGCGCGGCGCCGAGCCCCTTGGCCCAGCGCGCCAACTGGCCTGGCCGTAGCCGGCGGTCCGCGGCTGTTCTCCAGCGCCCGCGCCCCCCTCGGATGCGCTCAACTCGCCAGGGTGCGGGAGCCCGCTCGCGGGCTCCCCGCAGGTCCTCCGGTCCGCAGGACGCGAACAGGTCCTCCAGAGTTTCCGGCTTCTTTCCCGGGTCGGAGGCCGCAGCCTGGATCCTGGGCCCTCCCGCACAGTCCCTCGGCTCCCCCAGCAGCCAAGCCGGCGGCGCCTCTCGAGGCTTGAAGGGATCGAAGCTCCTGGAGAGCGCGCGTCCCAGGTGGGACTCCCCAGCGGCTGGCCGCACCCGGGACGGGGAGGGCCAGCAACTTTCTCCTAAGTCCCAGGCGGCAGACCCACCCGGCCTGCCGGGGTCGGTGGCGGCGCGCAGCTCGAGCCCCTGAGTCACCCCTAAAGAACGCCCCCCGCAGCCCTGACCCATTCCTACCTCGGACCAGGATCCGGCGGCAGTAATCCGGATCCGCGGTTGAATTGGATTTACTTTTGTTACAGTCCTCCGCGGCGCCCGACGCAGAGAAGGCGCCCTGCGGTTCCTTGAGGAAGGCGGCAGGGAGGTTCCCCTCCGCGCCCTTGCTCTCCCGGCTCTCCTTGTGCGCGTTCTTCGAGACCCGGGCAGCCTCTGCGTCCGAGTGGCACCGAACGTCCATTTTGTCTCGTTTCCCGAACATAGGAGAGGCAAGAGCAACAAAAAAAAAAAGAAAAAAAAAGGGGGGGTGGGGGGAGGAGGAAAAAAAAAGCAGACGGGGGACAAAACCACTACAATGCAGCCCCTACGCTCGGTCCGGAGAGAGGCAAGCGGCAAGAATGAATGTCCCCGCGGGGCGGCTGCGGCGGCCGCGGGCAGGTCAGCGGCGACCGCCGAGTGGCGCGCTCGCGGAGAGGCGGCGGGTCTGGTCGAGGATCCCGGTGGAGCAGCGGCGAAGCCGCCTCGTCAGCGCCCGCGTCCTCTGAGCACGTCCAGTGTCCCCAGCCTGGCGATCAGGTAGCGAGCAGCGCAACTCCGAATTGCTGCGGCTCCCGCCTATTACTGAGACGGCGAGTAGCAGTTGTCCGACACCCGGGGGGACGCACACTCGCTGCTGCAATTGATTACGGGTAATTTCGCAGCCTCCACGTTTCGGCTACCTCATGAATACACTAAATTGTTTGGATAATATATCAGACCGTAATGGATGGTTTCTGTCCTTGTCCCCAATCAAGTAGGGGTTTAGCCAGTGAATAAACGGAAATGATTGGTCTTGCTTTCAGGAAACACACAATCAAAGACCCACACTTCCAGAAAAACTTTTGACAAGATTCATCCTGAATTGTTAGTACCGTTAGCAGGCATTATTAACTTTCCCTTTGCCTTTGACCCTCCTGCTCACACACTGGCTAGAGGGGTTTTCTCCACACTCGACAGATAGAGCTGAATGAGGGTGGAGCGGGGGGAGGAAAAACAAAAAACAAAAACCCTTACACACCCTGCGGCAGAAGAAAGCAGTCGCCTCTAGGAGGGGAAAAAAGGGGGGGGGGAGAAAAAGTTTTCCCCAAAAGTACTTCCCCCACCCTCTAAAAAGCCAAGCTTTCGTCCCAAACAACTCCTTAACACACCTCGACGCTGACAGCCATCTTAAACTGCCACCTCTCTTCATTTAGTTCCAGTTGGATTTTTTCATGCCTGCACCTCCAGCAGCCCTGAGGCAGCCCATTCAAAGGGCAGCTTTGTACTCAGAGAGTCCAGCAGGAGAGAGAGGGGGAGAGGGAGAGAGAGCCGAGAAAATCTCAACTGTGAGATCTGCTTAAAAAAAAAAAAAAAGTTTTCCCCTAGCTATTTCATTGTCTCTGCTACAATATCTTTGAGAAAAGCAACAGCCAGTAATCCAATAAGAGCATTGATTAGGCCACAATGATTCAATTCAAGCGCATGGCCTTGTGCAAGGAGCATGCTCCAGCCCTTCTCGTCACCTTGCCGGGGCAGAAGCCCTCTCCACGCCGCTCTCCCCATTCATTCCTTTATGGGAAATGCGGAGCAAAAGGAGTGAAAGATGGCAATTATCTAATTGGACTATTAACAAACAGTCCTCTGAGTGCGGCGGTCTGGCGTGGCTCCTGGGCGGGGGAAGGGCCGTGTTCCCTGCCCTCATTCACAAAGAGTGCAGGGGCCGGGGAGGAAAGGGGGCTTTTTAAAGGGCGTGGGGAGTGGGGCGGGGGTGGGGGGAGAGGAGAGGTGGGAGGTTTGGCTGAGAATTTTTCCACACAATTCCAAGAATGGGGGCGGAGGCGGGCGGGGAAGGGGAAGGGGAGGGGGCTGGGGCGGGGGTCGCGGCGAGCCGGTGGAGGGGGAGGGGAGGGGAGGGGACGGGGTGCGAGTGTGTGCGGTGGGATCCGAGGGGCTCTGCCCGCCGCTCCCTCCCGCCGCCGCCGCCCAGCCGGACTCCAGCAAACATCGGGGGCGGAGATGATGAGGGGCCCTCAGCCGGCTCCTTCTCTCTCTCCCCCTCCCCCTTCCTCCTCCAGCCCCTCTGGCCCCCGGGGAGAACCCACGCTCGGTCCGGTTCCGGGGGGCGTCTCTGTCCATGGAGGCAGACCTTGGGCTTTTACTTTATTTCATTGGTTGGGGGTTGTGTGTACGTGTGTGTGTGTGTGTGTGTATGTGTGTGTGTGAGTGAGCACGCGATTGTCCCGAGCTACTCTCCGCAGGGCGGCGGGCTTCCCGGGTCCCCAGCGGACCGGTGGTCCGTCAGTCCTCCTCCGCACGGGCGGCGGCCCTCCAAATCCGACGCCAACTGGGCCTCGGGGTGGAAAGCGCCTTTGAGTCCAGGCTCTCCCGGGGCCGGCCGGTAGGGAAGGGTGGGAGCGGAGAGGGGGAGGGGTCCTTGCGGCTGTCCTGTCCTGAAGATGTGGAGTGGGCTTGGGACAAAATCCAGCCAACTCTCCAGTGACTTGCCGCAAAGCTCAAACGCCCAGGTTGGCGCTCCGAGGCCCCGAGGGCTTCACTTCCTCGCGGGCTGAGCCAACGCGGGGCGCCGCCGCGGGGTCTCCCGTTACCGCGTTGCCAGTGCTGGTCCCTGGGATTCGGGTCCTCCTGTTGAGGATTTGGGCGGTGGTTGGGCCCTTGTTTACCTGCAGCGCTCAACCAGAGTCAATTACTGGGGCCTCCGCGGGCGGGGAGATGTGAGGCCCCAAATCCCTGACCACCGACCCTTCCCCGCCACCTGGAGGGTGGGCCCTCGAACCCTCCGACAGCCACCCCAACCGCTCCGGGTCCCCAGGAGGATTGGGGGGGCCTCTTTATTCCCTCCGGAGACATCCCAGCCGCGGAGAGTCCAAGATCGCAGGGATCCTCCCTGGCCGCACCCAGCTCCACGGCCCGCAAAATCCATGCTTATACCTGCGGTGCCGGGTCAAAGGCCCAGAGGGAAGTCTTTAAAAATAAAAACGCCCAACCCACCGCCTCTTATTTTAGGTCTAGGAGGGTGAACCAGCCAAGCAACGAACTGCTGCCTGTAGTAAGGACGCCCCGGTGGCTGTCCCGGGGTGGTGGCCCGGGAGATCCATGGCCACGTTTTCCCCGCACCAGAGGATACGCCCAAATGTGGCCAAATCCCAAATACCGATTTGAAGTTGGGCCTCGGACACTCTTGCCCCTCCCCCGTCTTGTAGGGGATAATAGTGGCATATTTTGTTATAAGTGGCAACTATTTACTGAGCAGTCAGTTACCGGGTGCATAAACTCGTTTTTTTAACCTCTCGGTCAGGGAGGCACTAATATGCCTGTTTTAAGTTTTCAGAATCTGCCAGTGTTGGTGATGTGTGTCAAAGAGATACAGAGCAAGGACCTTAATGTTAACACCAGGAATCCTGAGTATTAGGCATCAACTTTCATGAATTTTATCCAGACAGCAAGAAATACAAATGCAAACATGAAATTCTTGTTTCTGATAATGCTGTTTATTTCTAGCCATGAGCCTTTCTTAGTAGTCTATCACCCTCCTACATCAAGCTGCCCTGGACTGAATAAAATGCAGTTTTATTGGCTCCAAACCTACTGAATGAACGTCTGCGAGCAGGGTCCTGGAATGTGCGTTTCTGGCTGCCTCCCCAGGGGAATTTTCCACAAATTAAAGTTGGAGAACTACACCTTTTAAAGTTAGCTTAAGTTGGGAGAGCTTAGGTTGCTAAGCTTCCTGAGGACAGGGAGTTCCACCTCCCCCCCCACCCCTTACTGGAAATGCAAATACTTAGTGGGGAAGGGACGAAAATGGGACATTATGGAGAAACAACCAGTTTAATTAAGCAGCCAGTTACCAAGAGTCAGGAAGTGTCAGGACCTGGGGCAGGACCCAGGGTGGCCACTAACTCATATATATAGGCCTTCTCTCCACGGCTTCAAGGACAAATCCTTAACTAAGGGAACTCATTGGTCCTGGCCATGGCTCTGGGCTGGCAGCACAAATGGTGCTGTTGAACGATGCCCTTCTATGTTCCAAGCCCTTGAAGTAAACAAATTCAGTAAAGAAACAGACAACCCATAACCTGGTTTTGCTTTTTGTTATGCATAGTACTTTTTTGTGACTGGATTAAAATTCTATGGGCATCCATCCAGAAAAACCATGACAGGTTTCTGAGAGGACAGAGTGGAGACGGAAGCCCTGGGATGGAAATTTCAGAAAAGCAGCTGCTGCTCCCGGAAAAAACTAAAGCTGTGTGTCCATTGGCAACGAAAGGAGAGAATCCAGTCATTTATTTGGATAATCTGAGACAAGCCTGTCTACACAACACATGAGGACACAGGGCTGCTCCAGGTAAAAGTGTTTTATGCTCTTGACTAAATGTGCCTCCCTCCCTGGTACCCTTCCTGATCCTACATCACTGTCTGCAGGTGCAGACAGACCCAGAATAGAACTGTAGAGATGGAAGAATTTTTAGAGATCATCTATTCCATAACCTTCATCTGACTTGACAGATGAGAAAAATGAGCCTGGAAAGACCAAGTGACTTGTTAAGGATTAGACAACTAGTTAGTGGGGGCATCTGTGCTACAATCCTGGTCTCCTGACTTAAAATTGCACTCCCACCACCACCCAGTTTTCCCAGAACCTGAACAAAATGAATGTTCTCTCTGGAACTGATGAAACCATGCCATATAAATTAACTAAATCATAATCTGAGCCTTGGGGGTGCTTTTCATATTTCATGCCTCCACCTTGTCACTGCAACAGAAAGTAGGATCAGAGGTACTACACATTGCTTCCTTTTTCCATCTTCATTTTTTATTTCAGAAAGATGTAGGAAGGGAAAACAAGCTGGCAGAAAAATCTGAGATCCTCTTAGATTATGAGTGGCTTGGGGACAGCATAACTTAATGTCCGAGACATCATTTTAAAAGAACTGCACCAGAGGAGATAATAAAACCAGAAATTAAGTTTCTGTAACAATGAATCAGAGTACCTGATAATAATGACTAACTAAAAACAAGAACACCTAGTATTTATACAGAGACTTTCATCCCAATCAAAGTTGCATGTGGTGATGAATTCAATATCATCCAATTGTTATTATCCCCATTTCACAGAAAGTAGTCAGGGCATTGGAGAAGCAATTGACTTAAGAACTGGTGCTGAATATCCAAAGTGAAAAATACAGCCTTACATCCAGATATTTCTTTCCCATTTTAGCTAGAGTATTAGCCAAAGGGCAGAGAGCTAAATTCTGAATTATTCTGACCACATTGCCAGCAAATAATCCCACTGGACTCCATTTCTCAATTTTGTATTTTGTAACAAGAAACTAAGTTCTTTCAACTACTTTATACATTTTGTAGGTAGAAGCAACATACAATTTTTGAGTTGGAAGGGGCCTTAGAGTGGTATAATAAACAAACAGGGCTCTGGGGTCAGCCAAGCTGTCTGATTCATATGTTCCTATCTCAGCTGCACTACTTACTAGGTGTGTGGCTTTAGGCTGGTTACTTTGCTACTCTGTGACTCAGTAGCCTATCTGCACAATAAGGTTAGCCCTAGTACTTATCAGGTTGTTTGTAACATAAGCAAAGTGCTTAGAATATTGCTTGTCCCATAGCCAACACTGTGAATAAATATTTACTATTACTGTTTTTATTTGCACATTCCCCATGGGCCTAGCACTTGTTAGATAGAACCAGAGATAGCAAAAAGAACCAAGAGCCAGACAGAGTAACTGAAAGGTCCAGATAGTAAATGGCAAAGATAATTGGCTTCATACTAATTCAATACTATAAAACAGTAATGAAAACTAGTATTTAGTAAGGACTTACTGACTGCTATAATCTCATTTAATTCTCATAACAACCCTTTGAGAAAAGGACAATTGCGTATACCCATTGTGTCGGATTAAAAATGGTCATAAATTCTTTGCCATTCCTCCCATCAAGAGACAGAGTCTATTTCCCCTTCAGTAAATGTGGCCCATGACATGCTTTGATCAATCAAATGAGGTGAAAGTGACACTGTGGCAGTTCTGGGGCTAGGTCATAAACAGCCCTAATAGATTACGTTCTGGCTCTCTTGGAACCCAGCTGTTATGCAATAAAGAAGCCAATCTAGACTACTAGAGGAAGAGAGGCCATATGGAAAATTGAGTTACCCCAGCTGATAGCACCAACTTCCAGTCACGTGTGTGAGGCCATCTTGGATGCTGCAGCCCAGCTGAACTTCCAGCTGAATGTAACCTTATAAGGGATCCCAACAATTTCATGTGAGGCAGGGATGAGCCATCCATGCAGAGCCCTGTCCAAGTAGCAGAATCTTGAAAAAATATATGGTTGCTGTTGTTTTAAACTACTATGCTTTGGGTGGGTTTGTTATGCAGCAATAGGTAACTGAAACACCCATATTTTAGATGAGAGACTGAGGCTCAGAGAGGTTAAGCAACTAGTCCTTGGCGTCACAGCTAGGAATCCACAGCCTGCATTCAAACCCAGGACCATCCTAAACCCAAATGCATGATCTTGACCAATGAACTATATCGTGCCTCCTAAGGAATAACCAAATTCTAAGGAATAATTCATAAGTTTATTTTTGTAATTTCTCTATTTCAGACATTACACAGTGTACGCTGGACTAATAAAAAACATAGCATGTCATTCTTTTTTTTTTCATTTTTTTAGCATGTCATTCTTCATACCAAACAGAATAAAAGTGTTACAGCTAGAAATGGAACCAACGTGGTCTTTGCCAAGTTCATCATCACTTCTTGTAAATTGAATGGGGCTCCCTCACTGGGATGTACCTCTGGGTACAAAGCCCTAAATTACTTTCTCTTTTTATTAAAAAACAAAGATGCAAATGAACATGTTCTGCTCTCACCTTCAGGAAATCAGAGGCCCATTTGCACTTAGGGTGGTAAATGGAAAATGACAACAGGTGCTTGTTGGCTGTGACATTCTCCAGGTGAAGCATTCTGGGAAAAGGAAAAGAAAGGCTGATTTTATTACATTTTCTGGATCACAGAGAACTTTGAGGTTTTCCAGGAAACTTGGCTTATAACTTTGTATCTTTCTAACAGGAGTACATTTGTGTTTCAAAGCGTCTTTAAACCCATCATTTTCTAAAATTTCTTACTGCCTGAAAAACTGCTGGAGCCATTTATTCAACAATCAGGTACTGACACCTACTCCATGCAAATCTCTAAGAACTCCCTGTATCAGAACTGTAAAGTGTTTTTATTTTAGTGTGCAAGAATGCTTGCCCAGAAGTCACTTATTTTATAAACCTCACCCCATCTAGAAGAGAGCCACAACTGGAAAAGGATGAAGGCAAGGCCATCAAGTAGTTAAAATGTGTGTTATCAAAGAGTGTAAATTACAACCTGGGTTCTTGGCTTATAGGAGACCTTCTCAGTCCCTCATTCAAAGCCTATTTACTCTTATTTTAGGACTAATTCTAACAAACCTAACTCTCCCATTTCCTAGCCTACAGAAGATTAGAGGCATCAAATGGGAGGGGAAAGTACTGCATGGAGAGAGAGAGAAAACAGACCAAGTAACTTGAAATATATCGCAATCTGGGGTGACTTTGCTTGGACACAAGTAACTACAACCTCAAGTGCTCTTGAGGGCATGAAAGCAATAGAAAGCAACGTGACAAATGGATATTCAGGGAAATGACCCTCAAAAGATTAAATTGCGTTTTTGTTTAAGAGGGCAGGGAAGCACATAAAAGCTTTGAGAAACATTTTAATATAAAATAAACTCAGAAAAATTACATGTGTGTCACACTGAATTCCTTTATAATAAGGGAGAAATCACTGTAAGTTTGAAAGGCAAAATTATATCAGTGTGAAAGCAATGCAAGCAATATGGACTTTCCTTCATTCTCTACTTAAAGCTGGCAGAAGTGAGATCATTAACACAGGAATACAGAATTGAGCATGAGCATAGTTTTATTCCCAGATGTTTTGTGTTAGATCCCTGCAACACAGCCAAAGGGATCAAGGAAAGTGGAAAGATGAATTGACTCGTCCAAGGTCACTCAGCAGAACCATTAGCCCAGACAAGAAAAGAGGACCAAAAAGGAGGGAGTGCCTGGTACGAGGTGGGGCACTCAGTATTTGGGAAAAGAGGAGAAGAAAATGAGAGGACTGTTAGCTGTTTTTGAGAGGCATTTGTTCTAAGAGTTTGCCAAGACTCTCAGCTGCAACAAAAGTGGAGAACTGTGGTCACAGGGTCACAGATGGCTGTAACTGGCCTGGGAGCCCAATGTGACCCCAGAAGGAGACAGGAACACTTTCCATGTGATGAATTCCATAAAGGTCAGAACTAACACACACCCAATGAGCTGGAAGGGATGACGTTTATAACCAGGAGATGTTATAATAAAGTGCGTTGAGTAACTCCTAATACTACTCACTACTTAGTACTTCTACAGCACGTTCCCTCTTCCAAAGTGCTTTACAAACATTAACTAATTAAACCAGCATGACTTCTGGATGGGAAAATTGAGCCTCTGTAATCTGTTTGAGTTCTCTGAAAAAGCTAATAAAATTAAGGTGTAATGTTCGTGAAGAGGAGTACACAGAACTATAAACAGCTTTTGTAAGGGACTAAATATGGACGTGTGACGGTGGCGTTTGATATTCTCAAAGGCTGTTTATGGCAATGTTATGCCACTGCCACAACAACACCAACAGAAGACCAAGTCGAAACACCTAGGATGCTCTCTTTCTGCAAGCAGCCTGAGCAGCTGTGGCTGGCTGGGGTCCCCTCTCCTTAAGGTTCTTCCTGCAAGGGGCTTGTCTGAGCCCCAGGTACATACATGGAAGGAGGAGGAAGCCTGCCTCCTGGGTCAGCCAAGCTCCGTCCACCATCTCTGCAGAAAGGGCCTCACAAAGAGGTGTGGGGAGCAGACACCATCCCAACGGCCTACACCAGCCAGTGGCCAAATATCTGGTGCAGAGCAGTATATTCAGCCCCACCCCCACCCCCCGGTCAAATATTTGGTAGCTGCTGCGCAATACACAAATGCTTTAAAATATTCACAGTTTTGAGATTCTACAGTGCCTTCTCCCACTACATTCTTAATCTGGACAGGTTATTTTGCCTGTTTTTACATGTTGCCATGTTTTTCATAAAAGGGAGACATTGTTACTCTTGGTGAAGAAATTTGGACGCAATCAGATGAAAATGCACATCAGAGCGTTCTGGTTTGCCATATCAGAATCCCTGGGATTCTGCATTCTACTCATCCTGATTTTGACCTCAACCATAAAGAACAGACCACAGAGCTGGCCATTCATCCAACCTGCCTTTCATTCTTCAATGGCTTGAAATCCCAGTGGCTCAGAGGAATACTACTTCTCAGGAGAATTTCATTTGGGGTTGAAGCAAAGACAATCATTTTATAGCAGGAAATGGAAGCTCAAGCAAAAGTGGAAGGAAATAGGACCAGGGGTTGGGAGGCTGCACTATTGCTCCAGCTGGTTCACTAAAAATCGGAGTGATCCCAGGCAAGACCCCACTCCATCTAACCTTCACTTTCTCTTTTTACTGAAGGAGGAGCAAGACAGGATCAGTGGTCCAAGGAGAGCTGGTGATCCCAACTCTAACATTCTTAGATTCTGTAGTTACACACGTAAGCCTAGGGGAGTTGAGTTCCTAGGCAGAGACTTCTTGATTCATGGCAGAGTCATCGGGCCATCCAAATTACAGGACTGCTGCTGGGTATTTAGACAAGACCCCAGTAGAAATGCATATAAGTCACAAAACAGTTACACTGAGCATTTACCAATATTCTCATGTGGATTACTTTAAAGCAGAGGCTGAAGACCTGAGCCAAATCCAGTCTGTGGTTTTGTGTTTTGTTTTGTTCACATTTTTAAAGTTAATCGCCAATATTTCAAAAATAAGCGACTTCATCTAAAAACTTGAACTCCCAGTGTCTCTTGAAAAATTAGATGACCTGGTTGCACTGGGCTCATTTTTCCATGTCAACAATCAGCTGGAGATGAGAAGAGACTACCTTTCCTGGAAGGACACACACTCCCCGGTTTCTTACCAGGTGGGCCCCTTCGATCACATTCCCTGCTTGGGTCTGGAGGCATCTGAGTCTAAGAAGATGCTGTAGAGAACAGGTGCTGTAGATGCGTCTGTCCAGCTGGGCTGCACAAGAAGCCAGCAATGCAGGCTGCCATTGCCCCGAGGAGCTGACAAAGTGGGAGAGCCTTACGGTCAGTCGGGTTCTCCCTGCTTGCTGGTCCTAAAAAACATCTCGCAAAACTGCCCTTTGGGGTTTGTGCCATCATTGGAGTACTTAGAACCCCGAGTCACACCAGGGAAGCCAGCCCTACATCGAGGGAATGACCCCGAGTCTGACAGGGCCCCTCCCTTCTTCCTCCCCAATCCAGAGATCCAGCCACAGTGAGGCCAGGGAAGGTGAGAGACCAAATGACAGGCAGCTGGTGAAAACAGTGAGAACAACCACATCCTCCCAGAGTGTGACAGATCTGCAAGAGCTTTCACATCGATCCTCCCCGCTATCTGTGCCATTTTACAGATGTGGAAACTGAGGCTCAGGGTTCCCAGAGTGACAAGGCTAGAGGAGGCAGAAACAGAGTCAGGAGACCAGCCTATGTTTTTCACTCCAAGGCCTGCGTTCCCTCTCCTGCACCCAGAGAGTTTGTGGCAGAGACTGCAGGCTGCCATTTACCCTGCCAGATGCAGAGCAGCGAGAGAACATGGGCATGTGTCCGTGGATGCAAAGGCTGGTCCTTCACCTCTAGGAGAAGAGTAAAGAAGAAAGATAAAGGCAATGTGTGACCCAAAGGTTCAGACCCCAACTCTGTCTTGGTTCTGAGGGTTAAAAACAATCAAACCAAACCAAAAAGGATTCCAGCTGTCTACACAGATCAACTTACTTGACAGTAAATTGAACATTCCAGTTAAATTCTCTTTACAGAGCAGATCTTTGCACGTCAGAAAGGGAGGGAGTAGCAGACTTGGGACTGTGTAGCACAATGGCTAATGTCCTGCTGCACCAGGACATGTACGCTGGTGGGTGTTTGGAGGAGAACAGGAGAAGCAGAGTGTGCTGAGTAAGAGAGAGCATGGGGCCAAGAACTGAGAGAAGTGACAGCTGGTGAAGGGCAGGCCAGCAGGGCCTGTTGACAGACCCGAGAAGGTCAGTAATCGGAACGGAATCACCAGTGACACAAAACACACTCAGAATGTCTGCCGGATTCTCCCTTGCTTTGAAACACTGGTGCTTTTGTGCAAATAGAAATGGAACTCTCTTCTCTACAGACCCTCTGCCCAAGCCAGCCTACCCTGTTTGCTGCCCCTGGGCATATCACATAGTGCCGCCTCCCATCCTGTCTCCCCAGAATTTCTTCTCTTCCTCCTCTGCCCTTTTGCATCTGCCTATTTGTCTGGGGCCTCTCTAGGTGACATTTCTTTCCCCAGGTGACATTTTCTTTCCAAATGTCCTACTTGGGAGCCCTAAAATTTTGCATGATTGCTGTCATTCACTAAATTGACTGAACTACTATTACTAATTCAAGTAGCTACCATTAATATAGTATCCTAAGGGCCTTACATATATTAACTCAATCTTCATCACACCTCTGTGAGGCAGAAACTATTATTAGCTCCATTTTACAGGTGAGGAAACTAAGGCACACAGAGGTTAGATGACTTGTCCGAGGCCAGCCAACTAGTTAGTAATTGTGTATATTTTAGTCTACTAAGGCTGCCATAACAAAATACCACAGACTAGGTAGCTTAAACAACGGAAATGTATTTTCTCACAGTTCTGTAGACTGGAAGTCTGAGATCAAGGTGCTGTCAGGGTTGGTTCTGGTGAGACCTCTTTTCCAGACTAGTAGACAGCCACTTTCTCACTATGTCCTCATATGGCCTGTCCTCTGTGCTCTCATGGAGAGAGAGAGAGACCTGGCATCTCTTCCTCTCCTTAGAAGGACACCAATCCTTTTGGATGAAGACCCTACCCTTATCACTTCATTTAACCTTAATTTCCTCCCTAAAGGCCCTGTCTCCAAGTACAGTCACATTAGGCATTAGGGCTACCACATATGAATTTGGGAGAGACAGAATTCAGTCCCTAACAGTGTGATATAATTTTTTTCCATTCATTCATTTACTGAGCATCTACTAATTGCCAGACACAGCAGTGAAAAAGGCAAACAAGAGCCTTGCTTGTTAAACTATAAGCTCCCTGTAGTCTAGTGGGAGAAGTGGCAACAGACAAGGAACATATGAACTCATTAACCAAATAGATAATTTCAGAGAGTGCTATGAAGAAATAATAATACTGTGAAGAAAGAATAGTGCTATGAAGAAATAATAGTAAGGTGTGTTATTGGACTATCTTGGCCAAGCATGCTTAAGTATTTATTAAGCATTTATTATGTGTAAAATCTATTCATTCTTTCAACAAATATTTACTGAGTATCTATTCTGTCAGATAAAGTACTGATGCTGGAAATGCAATGGTGAACAAGACAGACCAAGTCCTTGTCCTCAAGAAATTTAGAGGCCAGTGGGTTATAGAGGGGAGACTCTGAGACATCATGGTCCCAGCCCAGGATACTTCCAATCTTCCGTTAGAACATCAAATGAGACAAGACATCCCTGAGGGCTGAACTTTTGGCTCACACTGCAAGCGGGGAAGGAGTTCGGGAGAAAGGAAGGGCTGGCTGCAGTGCAAGCCAGAGTGTGGAGCGTGGCTTCTTTGAAGAAGTGGGACTCAACGGGCATAAAAGGATGGAAAGGATGGGCGTGTGAGAGAAGGGGGACCTTCCATCTAAAGGGATATGAGGAAAGGCACATGGTAGAATGGAAACAGCAGCAACAGCGCCAGCTTATTCTGAATAAAGTTTCATTCAACACCTATTCAGCAGAGCACATGTTCTGTCCCTACAGGGGCCCCAGACTCCTATGTTCCAGGAATTTCCATCTGGCAAGGATAAGGAAGGCCCATGATGATCCATCGCACCCCAGAGTGGGATGTTCCATTAAAGAATTGGAGAAAACACTGAGGGACATGAGAGGACTGTATATGCCGTTTGTGTATAACAGTAGCTGTAGAAACTTGTGTGTACACCTCCGTATCTATACACATATATACAAAGAACAATTTATACTCTCAGAGTGCCTTCACATTTATCCACATAAGTACCTTGTGAAGTATGCATAACAGGAGTGATGGTTACGTCTATTTCCCGTGTGCATAAATGCAGTGCTTTCTCAATGAGGACCCAGTCAGGAAACCTGGAACCACAGCTATGCCCTGCGCTGCACTGCCCTGCTCCAGCATCAGTCCAGAGCTGCTGGGGAAATGTGCCAGCACACGGGCAATGGCAATGGGGAGAAGTGGGGGGACTCAGGACATAGAAGGTTGAACTGGCAGGACCTGTTGTTGGCTTGACCATGGGGGTAAGGGAAAGAGAGGAATGAAGGATAACAATAAGATTTACAGAGGACAAAGGAAATACAGATCAAGGGAGAGGGGAAATAAGATATAGTGCTACTTTAGCTACTGAGAGGCTGTTTGATTCTAAGCAAGCATTTCTTTCTCTAGCCCTCAGGTTTCTCATCTGTAAAATGAAACTATTTAGAACCAATAACCAAAGTCCTTTATGTATGTATATACATATGGTATATACATATGAATATATGTATGGTATATAAATATTTCATATATACCAACATTTATAAAAATGAGGCAGTGGGGCTTCCCTGGTGGCGTAGTGGTTGAGAATCTGCCTGCCAATGCAGGGGACACGGGTTCGAGCCCTGGTCTGGGAAGATCCCACATGCCGCGGAGCAACTAGGCCCGTGAGCCACAACTACTGAGCCTGCGCGTCTGGAGCCTGTGCTCCGCAACAAGAGAGGCCGTGACAGTGAGAGGCCCGTGCACCGCGATGAAGCGTGGCCCCCGCTTGCCGCAACTAGAGAAAACCCTCGCACAGAAACGAAGACCCAACACGGCCAAAAAATAAATAAATAAATAAGTAAATTAAGAAAAAAAAAATGAGGCAATGAACATTCACGTGACCACCCCTCAATGTAACACATAGCACACCCTTTGCAAAAAAAAAAAAAAGACCCTTTGCACACCCTTTCCCATTGTACCCCCTAAACTTACCCCCACTCTAGATGGAACCGTATTGCCATGCTACTGAATTTGGCATTTGTCTTTAAGCCTTTTAAGGTTTAATAATAATTCTGTTATTTTCCTGCATCTTTCCTGCTCACTCTTTTTTTGTACAGTTGATTTGTGGTTGACAGAAAGCTTCCCATATAGACCATCTCATCTGTTTTTCACTGAAATCCTATGAGAGGGGCTGACCATAGAGGATTAACTCCAGTTTTTCAGGTGAGCAAAGTGAGGTTCAGTGAGGGGTATGCCACAGCACTTATCATCTTGACTGCATTTTCATCCCATTTCATGCCTTGCTTTCTACTGCTAGTTATCTTTTCATGCACATGTGTCCCCATGACTAGACTATAAGTTCTTGAGAGCAGGGATCTCTTCACTGAAGCTGTGGCCAGTGCGGTGAGGTTATGGGACTCAGGCTTCAGTCAAAGAAAGAGTGATGAGGGGAAATCAGCTCACGTGATGGGGAGGCTTCACAGATAACACAGGATAAGAGATGTAGAATTGGATCTAAAGAGAGGAACAGGACAAATGAAGGCCAATCGAGTAATCAAGAAAGTGCTTAATAGATCAGAACCCATGACAGAGCATTCCAGGCACGATTTTGCTCTTATAAGCCGAACTTCTGATGTTTAAAAAGCAAAATAAGGAAGTTTTCAGAATAGTTGTAAGAAACCATGGGGGTTATCCAGTTTGCTTGTTGGCATAAGCCTGGACTTCCTGCAAATGTAACACATGTCTAGTAAAATGCAATGGGATCATATTACAAACCAACCAATATAGTTAGGAAAAGCATGACCCTCTAAGTATAACATTTCAGAATTAGTAAATTTAGGACTAGGGAATGCCAGGGAAAGGGTAATAAAGATAACCATAACCTTACAAAAATTATCTCCCACAAAACTAGAGGGTACTTCTTTTGTTCATAGGCTTCTTAGAGTCTCAACCCATCAGTAGGGAAATGAGAAATTCTTATATGCCACCAATCAGCTCAGACAGCAGGATCTTACTTGAAAAAAAGGTCTCCCAGATTTCAGGCAGCCCTTATGAAGGCTGGACAAATTTTGTCAGATATCTGGTATTTTTAAGGAAATTATGTTGGTTTCAATGATCTCAACCTCTTGGTCAGTCGTAACTTGATATACTCCACTTGAATACTCCAATTTATTCCTATCTTGGTACCTATAGGCAAAACTAAGATTTTTTTTTTAAAAGTTCCTGGATTTCTCAACTCTTTTTCGTAAAAAAAGAGGAAGCATGACTGTGAAGACTACTGTGATTTGCAGAATGTGTCCATACATGTATAACCCAAAGAGACCAATTAACGAAGCTTCACTTGTGTGTGACAAGTCTCCTGGGATCTAGGAGTAAAACATGTGAGCGCAATATCCATGGAGTAGACATTCTTTCTAGTGACAGGGACAGGACTAGGAAGAACTATAGGGTTGGGTCTTGGATACTCAAGTGCTGTTCATTGTATACACAGATAATACTGATGATCACTAATGTTGAGTGTTGATGCTTTGCATGCACCTTGTCATTTAAGCTTTATAACAAATAATAGAACACTATTATTCTTATTTTCCCTGTTCTTAAAGATAAGGCAACAGAAGCTCAGAGTGGTTAATAACTTGCTCAGAGTCACCGAGAAAGCAAATGGGGGAGTCAGGATTCCAACACAGGTCCGTCTGCCTCTGGAACCCCAGCTCTTAAGCATTTTGCCATCTCATCTCCCTCAATGGCTCTCTTGCTCTCCAGTAAGACCTAGGCTCTGAACTGTTTCTCTGCTAGCCATGCAAAGGTAGGTTTGCACAGAGCCAGCCTGGGGCTGCTGGAGACGGGGACTATTCATTACCATCTCAGAGCAAAGTAAATCAGCATACAACCTTGGCCTCATTAGCATGAGGCTTAATCTCCTCAGGTTGCCAGTCTTGGCCAATTACACTTTTATTATAAGCAGCTGTTATGTTTGTGCTTCCCAGGTTACTAAACATGAGTAATAAATTGATAGCAACTACTGGAGCGATGCTGACAATTAGCTTGCCTCAGGTCCAAGGGCAAAACAGTCTTAAGTGTCCTACTGACTCTCTAGCTTCAGGACAAACAAGTCTTTCCGCCACTAGAACTGCCTTAAGCTATATTACATTTTCCAGGTGAAAACACTTAGGGCCATTAGGCCTGTGTAGGTGTATGTAAAGAGAGAGATGCTTATGGCAGATCAGAGGGTTTTTTTCTATTCCGTGGGCTTGTTTCACTTTTATGGAAGATCTCAAGTATGACAAAATAGCTCCAAAGAGTTAATGTTTATCAACCTTTGTCATGAATGTTAGAAATCTTGACATGTCATGATATTATATATATATGTGCGTATATATACATATATATGTATGTGTGTGTGTGTGTATTTTAGCTTACGTGTTTAAAAAGAAGTAAGCAGAAAGGAAACACTATGGCCCAGTAGAAAATATCTGAGGTCCTGTGGTTTCTAACCTTTTGGGGTTTGATATTCAACAACACGGTACTAGAAAATCTTTTAGGGGTTTGCTATTCAATAATACAAAACAAAAAAAAATGAGACAACGATAAATAAATGCTATCTAGCTGATTTAAATTATAGAGCTCATGCAGCTTGAGCAAACCCTCTTCCTTTAGCCACGGTATGATTCTTCTTGATTGAGAATCGAGTTTCTGAGCTCTTTCTCAGAGAATGAAATTACAAAACACAAGATAGCAGATTTAAAAAAAATTGTCCCCAGGTATCCCTGCTGAATATCAAGTGACTGGGTCAGAAACTCAGTCGGAAACTCTGCTTCAGGAAGAGCAGAACAAATCCCCCTCGCCTAGGAAGCCAAACAGAGCATTGTTTTAGTTCCGTAGGAGATGATGACAATGGGATAGGACATTGTCCCGAGTAATGGTCTCCTGCTGGTGGGGAACCGCAGAGGCAAAACTGAGGTGCTCAGCAAAAACAAACAACGGGCTGAACTGCTACCTTCTTTTTAAAGTGAAAACTGTTGATCTTGGAACTAAGCCCCTCCCAGCAGCTTCCATTCGGTTAGAAAAGTCTTGCTTTTGGAAGCATTCTCAGCTGGTGTGTCACTGAGTGGGGAGGCAGGGTACGGAGGCTAACGAACTGGTTCTACTGTTTCTGAATTGCTGGCTTCAGAGACAGGCTTTGGGGACCATTTTGAATTTCACCAGCTGCTGGACAAAACAGGCTTTCCATAAAAACACAATCTCTGCATCCTGCGTGGGTCCCAGATGAGCTCTCCCTGCCCCTGCACCCCACCCTCACCCCTCACATTTTAGGACTGCGGATCACGCTGATGTACTTTGTATTAGCAAAGTCCTGCATGTGAGAAAACCTTTATTTTTTTTTAAGTATTAATCAGAGATACCTGAAGACAAAAAACCAATGAGCCATTTCTTTGACACAGAAAGTCAGTACCTTCCCTTTTATCTCTTTTTTCCTTGTAAAATAATGTTAAATGTAGACTCTCTAATGTGCCTCTCAAAACATAATTTAAACCAGATAAAAATGGAAATGATTGAAAATTTGAGATTTTGGGAAATAACAAATATCTTTTCATATTTGAAACAAAACATAAATGAAAATTCAGGGCCAAAGTCGTCCATCAGCCAGCTGAAGCTTTTGTAGCAAACACAGCTCAAACTCTACCACACAGATGGAAAATAGTTCGTCCGAATGCAAGCTGGCACTATTCTTTCAATCCACAAACTTCTACAATCTCCATTAAAGCTGCATGGCATTCAAAAGTTGAGGTCCAATTCATCTTTGCTGTTAATGAGACATTTTACAAGCGTATTTTTTTTTCTTGGGAAAAATTTTTGAATTGGGTAAAACAAATGGGAAGTGGATATTTAAAAAATAAAACAAAACAAAACAAAAAAAACCCCCACAAAACTCCTGCCTGGTCTGGTGATTGACTTGCTTAGAATTCTCTGGGCAAACATTTCATTTCCTGATAACTGCCATTTTCCCTCCCATCCCAAATTCCCTCTCATTGGGGCAAACACAGGTCATGGAAATACGAATCTGTTCTGCTGGAATTCCCTTCAAGTGTTTCAACAAGAGAATTATTTCATATCAGCTGTCTGGGTGTCCTTCCAACTTTTTCTTTTCCTCTAATAACAGGTTTTTCTACAAAGAAGGATGCCAGAGAGATTGTCAGTTATACGAATGAGGCATTTGGGGTTAGACACACAACTTTTTGATGTTTTGTATGGCCACTATTTGTGTTTTATAATGTCGCTAGCAGAAGAGGATCCTGACGTGAATACCCAATGGAGAGTGGCAATTTATATTTGTCTTACAGTAATTAATCCGATATTTCTAATTTAAAGACGTTCTTTTAAAAAATACTCAGTGAGAGGATTTTTTGTCCTCAGTTACTTGTATACGATCATCTCATTTTTCTCCCTCACCTTCCTGGGTTGACTTCCTTGGTTAAACGATATTCCAGTGGGTGAGGAAAGGCATCAGTTAATTTTGAAGGTGTTTTGAAAATTTGTTCAGTAGTGTAAATCACCATCATAGAAACCCCAAGTGAGAGAAGAATAAATGGGGAGAATGATAAGCAAGGAGAGCTAGTTTGAAGTATACAGGAATAAAGTTAAGAGGGAAAAAGTAAAAATTATGTAGGGACAGAAGAACTGTTTAATTTGAAGATCTAGTTGTTAAAGAATAAAATTAGAGTATAAGAAATTGATTAGACAGACTCAGTTCAAATTATTACTAACAATATGGGGAGAAACCAAAGGAAACAGTTTTCCGGTAAATCCCAGGTACTCAGAACTGGCTAAACAAAACAAGCTCTGGAAAAGGAATGAAAATTAGTAATAGATAGACATAGACACTGTAGACAAGTCTGATCTCACTGTCTCCTCTTCCTCAATATCTGAGTGCATCCTGCAAAACAAGGGACTATTTTAATTTTGTCTTCACCCTCCATGACTCTGGCTAGTTTTTGCATCTGCCGCATCTTGTCAGCATGTCCAGAATATTTGCTGGGTTTTAAGCTGATCCCAGGTCCAAATCGTGTCCACCCTGATAGGCGTGAGATGCAAAAACCTGCATTCATTTCTTCTGGACTTGCCAGAAAGCAGAGTTCTTCAGGAATGCAAATTTTCCCTCCTGAGAACCCTGCTTCAAGAAGAGGAAGGTCCAGGCACCCAGGAAAATGCTCAATTCAAAGAATCTGGCAGGAAATTGACGGTTGTGAAAGTTGTGCTCCAACTTCTGCTTTTAAGGGTCCCAGAAACATTATATTTAATGTGAAATTTCTCTAAGAAAATGTTCATGGGAATTATTTTAAAGTTTTAGGAAAGTCTATTTGATAAAGGTGGAACGTTTTCAACTTCAGAGACTATTTTTTTTAAGGAAACAAATTTCAATCACTTTTAATATACACTTTAAAAGCAATTTATGATAACTGTAGCCCTCCGATGACTAAGGCTATGCTGAAGTTTCCAAGTTGAAACATCCATCCTTGTATTCAGGGAAAGTCCTCTCAGCAATTTTGAAAAATACTAAAAATAGGGAAGCAATTGTAAACTCACTTTCACCTGTGCAATATCCTTTTTCATGACTGTTTCCAAATTACATAGCTAGGGTCACGAATTTTCACAAACACAGTTTCATTTGTGATAGTTACGTGGCTGAAATTCCAGGCTGCTATTTCATTCCACTGAAAGGTATAGGGCTATCTTTGCCCTCTCTTCCTCCTGTTGCTTAAACCAGCCAAGAAAACGTCAAGAAATTAAGAGGAATGGAAAACAGGAGGTAGAGATCATATTCAGAGGACTGAAATCCACCACATGAGAAAAATTATGTTGATAATAGTTGGGGTTACCTCCCTGCTCCAAGTCCTCCATCTGTGCAATGGGCTAACGTCCCTGGGCTGGGGAGGAAGCCGATCCAAATCCTCCCGGTGTCAATTTGCCTTCTAGAAGCAACAGGATACGCACACGGATCTGGGCAGTGCTTACATTTGTAGTTTTTTTGGCTTTATGAGGGTTGTTTGGGACTCTCTCTGCGACAAGCTGCAGAAGAGTGGGGGGCGGGGGACAAGGTGGGGAGGAAAGGAGTTGGCGAAGAAGAGGAGAGTAACAGAGATAAGCAGGGGGGTGGAAACCCCGGGAGGGAAGGGAAATGCCGAAGGCGCAGAACGCAGCCAGAGGAGGGACGGGGAAGAGGTAGGGCGGGACCCGGACTGCGTCCCGAGCAAAAGGGCCCGGGCTGGGCTCTGTTCGATCGCGCCGCTAAGCCCGGGGCCGAGCCCTCGGCAGCCGAGCTGCGTCCCTTGGCTCGGCCTCCGCCCACGGCCCCACCCCCACCCCACCCCCCATCCCAGGTGGCCGCCTCGGGGAGGTAGGAGCTGCGGGGATGTTGAGTTCTGCCTGCCTTCGGCCAGGGATCTGCACCAGCCGAGACTGAGCCGCGGCGGGGGCAGCCCGCGGCCGGGTGGCTCGCCAGGCTGGGTGGGGTGGGCCCGTTTTACTGGAGGTGGTGTTTGCAGGAGGGGAGGAGACAGGGGCCACTCGGGGCCTCCCTGAGCACCGCGGGCCGGGCTGGGCCGGGCTGGGCCGGGCTGGGAGCCGGGAGTGAAGATGCGAGTCGAGCTCCAGGTTCTGTTTCTTGCTGGCGGCCGCCGGGCGCGAACTGCAGCCGCGCGAGCCCGCTGCCCCCTCGGTCTCGGCAGTCCTTCACCAGCGCTGGGGAGGCACCCCCCGCCCCAGGTCCTGAGTCGCGACGATCTCGGGGGGACCCGGGAGCCGAGCGGAGAGGGAGGCGGTCTGCGCGCCTCGACTTCCCCCGCGCGCCGACGGCTCGGAGCGCAGGGGCCCCTCCCAGGGCGGGGGGTCCCGCCTGCCCCGCGACCTCACCTAGGCTTCGGGCCCGGCCTTGGGCCGCAAGGATAGCGGCCGGGCGTAGGCTCCGCAGCGGCCGCATCCCCAGCCAGCCCAGAGGCGCCTTCTCGCCCTTTCCTCCCCGGGTCGGGGACCTAAACTCCCGGAACCCCGTGCGGGGCGGAGAAGACAAAACAGTCCAAGCTGTCCGCCCACGGCGCCAGAGGAGCTTCTCGGGGGCGCTCCAGATTCGGGGGTGTCGCCTCCCCCAGTGACTTGCGGGAGTGGATGTCAGGCTGGGCCTCTTGACAGTTTCATCGCTACTTCTAATTTCTCCTTCGCTTTGCACTGAGGGAGCTGCCCCCTCCTCTTGGAGGAAGAGGCCGCGCCTGCACCCAAAGGGAATCCTCGGGTGACCCGGGAAGTGGGGCTGTCCGCCCTTGGTGCGCGACCTGGGGCCAGGAGTTAGAGGTTTCTGTTGCATCAGAGAAATACAACGGCGTCAAGGAGAATAAACGTATAGTAGGACTGGGCCTAAACTTAATAATAATAAAAAAAAGTCTTAAATAGTCCAGTTCGCCTTTTTGCTTCTACTGAAAATATTACTATTTCTCAGTGGTAGAGAGGGGATAAAGGTGATGGATGGGTCACCCTATGCTGGCGTCTAGTTTGCCTTCATTTCCTTCGTTTCTCCCGAAGTCGTCCCAGCAGTGTCCACATAAAATATTTTCTTCTGTAGAACCCTTGCAATAAAATCGGATTTTTCTATTTGGCTGATTCTACGTCAAAGACAGTAGGCAGCGGCGCCCGGCTTTGCCAGTGATTATCGGGAAGGACATTTTCTACAATAAGGTAGAATCAATGCAGTGCCCACAAGCCATTGATTTCCACCCCTGTGTCGTCAGCTTGTTGTTCACTTTCTCCTAAGATTATGGCAATAATAATAACAACCAGGACACAAACAGCTCTTGAGAAGTCGCTTGTAACTACTTCTTCTTGGAGGTGAGACACACGGCACACCACCCTGTGGACCTATGTTTTATTTTTGCCAGAGGAGCGGCAGAATTGCCTGGAGTTTTTTTTTTTTTTTAAAAATGATCTATTTACAGACTTGCTAATGCCTCTGCAGAAATCCTGTTTATCAGCCCAATAGTTGTGACAGGGTTAGAAAACCATTTTAAACTGTTAATCGGCCACAAAAAGGGTCCCAGATTGACGCCTTTCACCTACCTTTGAAAGGCTATAAAAGCGATGCTGTACATTGGGATGAAATTAGACAGCGACAAAATCATTACCTTGACTTCCCACAATAAAGACAACCTTAAAGAGGGGCTATTGATGGTTTCAAATTACATAACGGTGGTTTAAAAGTTCTTCCTCTGGGCTCACAGAAAGCAGTTTTAAAGTGTGAATTCTTCAAAGAACAAACAGCCACTGTCATTCAAACGCTGACATGCAGCTGCCTTTTAATTTTATTTATTGCAAAACGGCTATTGAGGGAAAAAAGAGAAACACAAAAACAAAAATCCCAGCAAGAGCAGGCCGAGCCCAAAGAGAATCATGTTCGGGTTATATTTCACCAAGCTCCCTGTGCGCACACTTGGCCCGGAAGCTCGGAGGGCGCGACCTTGTCCTCCGCGACGGGACAGGGAGTGGAATTCGTAGCCTCACGTGTGGGAAGAGCTCCGCCAGTGTCACCGGGTCCGGTCTGCCCACTGCCGCAGATTTTAAATCTGGACACTGCCTCTTCTAGGCTAGAAGGGAAGGCTTTTCCCACACAGCATCGATTCCGGGGTTGGGGTGGGCCTGGGGCTGGATCCTGGCGCTAAAGGTCAGCCCTCCCACCCCCGCCCCTCTGGATTGGCTCCAACCTGGCCGAGGGTGGGCCTCCACCTTACATCTGACCTTTCCTCGGACCGATTTCTACGTAAATCCGGAAGGCGATCGAAAGATAGCGGCCCTTTCCTTTGCCAAAGGGGCATCTGCATTTTTGCGGGCTGTCGCCTCAAACCCCATCTTCCTTGTAACTCCACCCTTGCGCGCAAGGCCTGCAAAAACCCTATGGGACACCCCGCCGCCCCAGCTCACGCTTCTTGAGGCCAAGTCAGTGGTCGAAAACCAACCAGGTGGCAGCTGTCTTTACCGAGCAAAGACATTCAAAGACGGCCGCACCGAGCGCGGCGTGCGGTGGGAGAGGAGCGCACCCCCTTTAGCATGTTGGGGCAAGAGGGCTACTGGGCTCAGGAGCGCTCAAGGAGCAACTTTGCAGCGTATTTGAGAGGCCAGAGGGGAGTCGGAGAACCGGCGGCAAGCTGCGGTTCGGCCACATTCGCTGCGCAGCACTGCCCCCTGGTATCCTGCGCCGAAACTGCCCCACTAGACGGCTGCGGATCTCCCTCCTCCACGGCCCGGACCAACATTTTCTCCTTTCTTGGCCACAAGCCCTGCCAGAGAAGCTGGCCCGGAGGCCTCAAGAAAGCCCTCGTGCCGAGCTCCAAAGCCTTCCTGCCCGCCCCACCCCAGGCACTCACCTCCCCAAAGAGGACTCAGGGCGCGGGCTGCCGGACCAGGCCCCCAGTGTGGCCCGCGCCCCTTCTTGACTCTGGCACCCAAGTCCCGGCTAATGTCTACTCAGGAGGCGGCTGGAGATGTGGGATCTGCTAGGAGGCCTCGACTACAGGCCTGGGAGAGCGGGGAAGGCTTGTGTACTCAGAGACTCATTTGGGGTTGGGAATGTTCATTCTTTAATGAACACCAGCTCCCTGGGCATCTTTTTTTGGCATCTGGGCTTTGCAGAGAAGAAAGAAAGTGGGAGGCAGAGTTGGGTTCTTCCTTGCACCCCGAAGTGGGAGAGATGGGCAAGGTGACCCACTCCAAACCCCAGGGCGAGACTCAGGAGGGCCCAGAGTCCCGCCCAGTTTGTCCCTTTCTACCAGCCCTGGCTGGCCCTGGCTTCCTGCAGGCGCTGGGAGGAAGACTGCCCTTTTCTCCAACCCATGCTGGGCATCTGGTGCCCGGCGTGGGTATCAGGCCCAAGCCCCAAGACACCCACCACCAACTGGAGGATTGGTCCCAGGCTTGGGGGCTAGGCTTGATGGAGAGGTAGGTGTTTAGATGGCTGGACATAGGGAAGGAGCTCAGGCTCTGGAACCAGATCTGATGGGGGTTCCAGCTTGGTTGCTCACTGACTGTGTGACCTTGAGACCTTCGGCTTCTCTGTACATCATTTTCCTTGTTAGTTTTTCAGGATGTTGTGAGAATTAATTGAGATAATTTCCTTAAAGTGCCGGCATGTGCTCAAAGTCACCGTTGGTGATTGCAGCTGTTCCCTGCAGGAAAGTGCCCCAGAAAGCATCCCATACGGGGGCCGCCTGCAGCACCACACTGGTGTTAACTCCAGTTTTCAGGAGGGGAGGATACAGAGCAGTGGTGTCTGGACGCTTCCGGGGTCTCTAACACCAGGGCCCAGACTTTGCTCACTTCTCTCAGCTCTGGGAAGCTAGTCATCCTCGCTTATGAGGGCATCTAGTGATGAAAACACTGGCCTAACACCTGTCGCACACCCAACCTTAACCTGCACCAGACACAGGGCTAAGAGCTGTGCATTCACTATCCCATCTCATCTTCACAATGCCGGGACAGAAGTAGTTAAGTTTTTAAATCTCCCTTTTACAGAGCAGGAAACAGAGCTCAGAGAGATTGGGCAACTTGCTCAAGATCACACAGCTGGTAAGTGGCACAGCAGGGATTTGGATCAAGCGTTTTTTTCAGAGGCCAAGCCCCCTCAGGTGTGACAGTAGAAAGCACAAGCTTTCGCTCTTTGGTTTCCACTCACTCTACATTCTTTAAACTGCAATTTCCTCTTCCCTGCGTTGGCACCTGGGGACGCTGAGGCAGGATCCCGGGAATCTCAGGCCTTGGCGCGCATTTTCACTCAGCTAATTAGTTCCCGGGCGTCCTGAGACCCTTTGGTCGAGTCCTCTTCGGACTCTAGTCCCCTAGGCGATTTCAGATCAGACTGACCCACCCGAGCACCGGGACAAAGGTCCGGGGAAGAAACCCCTCGCCTCCCTGGAGGCTCAGCTCAGCTCAGCGGTCCAGAAGGAACCATTTAAGAACGTAGGTGCGGCTACTCCGGTTGAGTCTCGGGGAGGCGCGGGGAGGCGGGGAGGAGCACGGAGCCGGGAAACTTCGTGACTCCTCCGGGTGCCAAGCCGCGCGGGAGCTCCCTCGTTCCCCCACCCGATATGAAGCTCTCTAGGACGGGGACGGGGACGGGGACGGGGCGGGTGCTCCACTGAGTGCAACCGTGGTTCGCGGCAGTCAGCTACCGAGACCCCATTGAGAATGGACTTGGACTTGGGGTTCCCGAGCCAGCTGCTCCCTAGAGCTGTCCCTGAGCGCCGCCCCCCGTCCCCCAGTCAGCAAATCTCTAGTGAGCGCCTACTGGGTGCCAGGCCCTGCACCCCAGGGCCCTCACTCTCTGTGCTGACCCCTGCCCTCCAGTGGGGTCGAGTTGAGGGCGCCCCCAGCGCTGGTCCGAGTGAGCTTTCCGGGGGGTCCGCGCTTTCCGGGTTTAGCTGGGTCGCACCCCGCCCACCCTTCACCCAACTGCGGCCACCCCGCCTCGCCCCGCCGTCGGGCCACGCTGGGCGAGGCGCCCCCTGGCGGCAGGAAGCCGCGCACTCGTCGCCCTTACGGCTCCGGGCTGAGCCGGCCCGCCGCCCCCGCCCACCCGGGAGCCCTCGCTTGCCTCGCCCACCCTCCCACTTCCCACGGAGGTGGCCAGCCTTGTCGCCAGAGACCGTCCGTCCGAGAGTCACTCAAGGCTTTCCTTGACTGGCCGGGCGCGCTGCTGCCCCAAGCCCCCCACGTTCTCCAGCCGCAGGCCCGGTTCTCCCTGGTTAGAAACCAGCGACGCCAGGTAACGCCTCCCCCCACTGTCCGGCTGCAACTGGACGCCAGACCGCTCGGAGGCAAGCGCTGTGGTTGAGAAAAGACAAAACCCACCCGCCCAAGTTCGGGGGGTGAAGGAAAACTGTATTCAATCTGGGTTTTTGGAAAGAAAGTGTCCCCACTCAACCACCACAAACACACCCTCGTGTCCACCACCCCTTGCCCGTATCTTGTGAACCGGAAGGGCAAATACGCCGCAGTCTTCTCGGCGGTCACACGTGTGTCCCCGATGCCATCTGCCCACGTCTCTGTGCGAAGCAGCTTCTCTCCCTCGAAAGTCCCCCCGGGAAGACGCAATGGAGAGAGAGGGCTCATCCGAACCAGAATCTGGAAGAGAACGCCCTGAGAGCTGTTCAGAAACCCAGCAAGCTTCATTTTAACCGAAATTCCTGGTTAAAGCTTCTTGGGTTTCATGTGGGTTTCAGGTCTGGGGTCAGAACGACCTGGATTTGAATTTTGATTTTGTCATTTAATAGCTGAATGACTTGGGCAAATTACCTTCTCTCTAAGCGCCAGGTTTCCCTCCTATTACAATAGTGTTACCTCACTGGTTGTCATAAAGATGAAAAAATCACGTGTGTAAAGAGCTTAGGATAGGCCAGGAAACTGCATCTTGATTATTTCTTCTAAAGCCGGAGTTCAATAAGACTTTAGCTAATGAAGTTTTGAAAACTGGATTTGATTTGGACGCAAGGAAGAGACTGGAGGCAGAGATATTATTGGGAGGTCAGTTTTTAATCCTGGGAGGGCTGAACTCACAAAGGAGCATTAGGTAGGGTAGAAGCCTGCATCAGTGAGAATAAGTAAGACTGGGAGTTAGGACCCCAGGATTCTCCAAGGACCCTCCCAAGCCTAAGAGTTTTCTTGTACCTGCCTTGGGGCAGGGTTGGTCTTTCTGCTCTGTACTCTTGAACCCAACAGGGGGCCAGGCACTCAGGGCCAGTGCTGCCTGCTCAATGAGTGGTTGATTTGATTCATCCCAAATGGGGCCTTACACAGGTTATCTTTCCCTTTGCTTCATTAACTCCTACCTTCTCTGAATGGGTCAAATTCCCCTGTCATATGCTCTCAGAGGACCATACACCTTCTCTTCATGAGGACTTATCACTGTTAAAACTTCACATTTATTCGTGTGATCATCAGATTGTCTTTTTTTGCTGTAAGCTCCACGGCTGTTTTCTTGTCCCTGTATTCTCAACAGTTAATACAATGGATAACGGTTGAATGGCAATGAAATGGCTTTTTTTGTAGCTAGACTCAGAAAGTAGTTTAACCCTACCCCTCACCCTAATTAGCAGTCATAGTAGGTAATTCACAGTATACTCTTTCAATATGTTGTAAAGAAATTAGCCTCCAAATGCACTACCAGGCAAGCTATTCTAGAGGTGACAGAATAGAAAGGCACGCAGACCAAGTTAAATGCTTGAATCTCACAGATTACTGGATAAATTTAAAACACACACAGGAAGAAGGAAGAGGAAAGAGATGGGGTATGTTAGCACCAATACAATAAGGTGTAAGCAGGTGGAAGGACCACTGTCAGAATCATGGGTTATGTAATATGCAATGTTCAAGTCCCCTTCTCCCTCCCCTCCCCCGCTCTCCATATTAACCTTCCCCCTTAATGATGTGGTTACAAGGACTAGAGTTGAGGGTGAGTAATGGGATAACAGACACAAGGTTCCCGAGGCAATGACACACACTTTCGCCATTAGAGAGCCATGGTCAAGTTCACCTGGCCACAGCAGGAGCTCTACTATTAGCTTGCTGAACATCTACAGGTTTAGCTGTGCTTCATGGGCAGAACACAATTGGGACCATAATGGTGTCACCAGTGGGAGGCTGGTATAGAGGATAACATAGCTGCCAGTCCTGAGGTGGCATGATCGTACCTTATAACTTGGTCTTTTTGTCTCTATCTGTACTTAGCACTCTGGTTTGTTAGGCAGTCTTCCATTTACTGGAAAGATACAATCAAATAATCCACACAGTCATATGAAATGTGATAAACGCCAGGAAGCTGGGGGTGGGGATGGGGGAAATCTGCTGTCCCAAGAACGTGAGATGAGCAGTCAGGGAGCGCTTCCCAGAGGAGGTGGCATTTGAGCTGAGATCTGAAAGGAGAGCTCCATAGTCCTGAGGTTTCAGAAATTCTTAATAAATAAGCATCAAGGTCTATTGCTTTCCCCCGTCCAGTTCTGAGTCACATTTAGCTTGTTTTCCATCTGACTTTCCAAAGGAACACTAACCTGTTCTAGTCCCCCAAATGCGCAAATGTTATGTTTTACACAACAATAAGAATGAAACACACCTATTGGCAAAAGACACTGCAGAACAGTGTTTAGGCTTATAAATGGTTCTAACTGGGATCAACAGCCTATAATTAGACTTTAACAATCCAAGAGAGGAGTAATGTGCACCCTGCAGGACAGATTGGCGTCTTTTTCTTTAGTTCTGCAGGTTTGGTGGGTAGATTAGCCCCCGACTTGCCTCCTACAATAACTGTCCCACCGAGGTAAACATGTCACAAACAAGAACAATGAGATCACCAATAATATAACACTAATACTATAAACAAAAGAAACGCCACCTTTGGCTCTGGTGGAATGAAAAACACAATGTGGACCAACTAACAGGGCTATTTAAAAAACAAATTACTCATGGCCAAGCTTCTTAGCTCTCCAAACACAATTTTCTGGGAACCTTGGGACGAGGAGAAGTTTTTCCTGAAAGGGACCCGCCTCTGCTGCTCTTTGGACAGCGCTTGCTTACAGATCTGAGGCCTTGGACAAAGAAGAAAATGCCCCACACAGACCCACCTCGATGCTTATTCTCATTTATTCCTCTTTATTTTCCCCCAAATCGAGACATATCTAGGGTCACGGGTTATTGTAAATGGAGAGTCTGAAAGCACATCCCCATCAAAGACATTTTCCAGAAACCTCAGGCTTTTCCCAAATGCCTAAGCCCTCTGGTCACAGACCACACTTCCTTGATAAGGAGTTTTTTCTACATTTTGTTAAAGAATGTATAAATGGGTAACAGAATATTAGTTGTAGTGGATGTTTTAGAAATTACTTGGTCCATCCCCTTCATTTTGTAAATGAGGAAACAGACTCCAGGTGCAGACTAGAAGACATGAAAGGCCTTGCTGTGAAGAAAGTGCAACATATCCTTATACAAATAAATGAGACAGACTTGGGTATCAAGCAAGATGCCTGGCTGGTTTCGTCTGGATATTGCAATTTGCCCTCATTCCAAGAATCAACTCATCGGACCAAGGGGTGAGTAGCCAGAGTCCTCAATTAGCTTCCTTGTGACTTGACAAGAGAGACAGAGACAAACCCACTGTCTAGAAATGGAGTGAATGTGTTTATAATGGGATGACTGGTTTTTGTAGTAGAAGAGATGTTACATTGGATAGGACCTTTGAGCCAACTCAAAACTGACCCAAGAAATGAAAGGCCTTTATTGGATCACATAACAAAAAAGTCCAGGGAAATACTCATTTCAGGCATAGCTATATCCGGAGACCAATGGTATCATCAGCTAGTCACTCTCTGTTTCTTGGGTTCCTCATGGTGACAAGATTGCTGCCAGATACTCCAAGCCTGCATCCTCTCATGTTTCTCAAGTGCTGCGAAAGAGAGTGCCTATCTCTTAATGATCACAGTACGAGTCTCAATGCTTCTGACTGGGCCACGTGCTCATGCCTCCACCAATCACCATGACCAAGAGAAAGCAAGGCTCCAAACGTTCAAGTCTGAGTTGCATGTCCATTCCTGACACAGGTGAAACATCATACTAAATATGAGGGAGAGTGGTCCCTCTTAGGAAAACTGAGGTATTGGGAGAAAGCAGATAGGATGATGGACAGCAAAACCAAAGACATCCACCATAGATGCAAAATTGGATACAGGATATTACTTAGAGCATCAGCCTTCTAGTGGCAGCACCAGGTCATGTGGGTTCTGGAATCCAGATGGTTATCCAGAGATTTCCCCAAGCTCAGGCACAGCTACTTGATCAAAATGAAGTGCCTCAGATTAGCATTGTCTCCTCCATGAGGTAGGCTTGTAAAATCAATAGTTCAATTTCAGGACTATCAGTTCTGCAGATTTGTAATATGGTTCCTGATTCACCAGACTTTTGGATGCTGGCAAGCCTCAGTTTCCTCATCTGTCTAATGGGGATAATACAATGAAAGTGAAAGCTTTTTGCAAACCATAAAATACCATTCAGAGGGCATGAGGGTGGCTGGGGAAGTCAGGGTCCACGGCCACAAAGCCAATGGCATGGATGTTCTAGGCCATTTCAGATGAGGTGCAACTGCTGGGTGGGTGAAAACAGTTAAGGGATCTACCCATCTCTGAACCAAAACCCTGTGTACACCGTCTCAAAGAGAGTCTGAGTTTTTAACCATGCACTAGAAGAAAGGGAATGCAAATGCACTCTTCTGTTCACAGAGCTCCAGAAGGTGAGGGCGTGAGTCATGAATGTCACCTGGGACCTGGGGGAAGGAGATAAGACCCAGGACAGCAGCAGCCCCCGGTGATCCTGTCACCTGACTTGGCTAGCCTCAGAAGGTGCCACTCAGGGAACAGGTGCTGGTGCAGGCCAGGGGGCGGCCGAGGGGTGAACCCAGAGTGCTGGTTGCAGTCACCTATCAGCCTTCCAAGAGCAGCCTGGGGGACATCTGTCTTCGGAAGCCTTTCCAGACGTCTCCAGGAGCAGCTGCCATTTCTGAGCGGTCATGCTCTGATGTCCCCTGAGTGCAGGAACAGTGCATGGGACCGTATTGACAGATCCACTTCCCTGTTGGCCTACTGGCCTCCTTCAAGTCAGGAGCCCACAACAGCAATCTGTGCTGAACCCCGAAACCTGAAAGTCAGGGCCAATTCCCTCTGCCCCCTCTCCCACCCTGCTAGGTTGCCCCCTAGGTTCTGCATGAAAACCAAAGGCCCCTGGGCCCAAGGCAGCATCCCTCTTCACAGTTCTGTCTCCAAACACATTAAAAAAAGGGAAATTTCTGCAGGAGCAAAATAATCTTGAGAAGAAGGAAAAAGCAGTTGTGATGTCCTCACATGGTAATAAGGACGAAAACCTCGTGAACTCCAACTATTCTAATCAACAAGTGATCTAAGGTGGGACTTGTCATGCTCTTGGAGGCAGCTGCTGCATCTCCTCCCTGGGAATCTCGTCCCTTCATCCTGGCAGCAGAACACCACACTGCTGCATCCCCACCCCAACTGAGATGAGGATCTGCAGTAAAAAGGAGGCATGGGGAATCTAGCAGCTGGAAGGAATTTCCACTTTAATTTCAATGCCTGTATAACACAGTCTGTCACATCAGTGTTGTCATATGTTCACGGGTAGCTTGGAGAAGAGGGGCCTGAGGAGTGGGGCTGGCACTCCTGTGGATGTTGGAGATAGAATCTGGGCCTGGTTCTGGTTGGGAGGGCAGTTCCAGAGGCTGTGAATCCAGGCAGGGAGAATGCTGGCATCCCATCCTCTGAAGAGAGCACTATGGGCAGATTATAAAGGCAGGACTTCTGCTGTGGGGATCATCTGAGTCTGAAATATTCATGGCAAGCTCAGGGAGGAGGGCAGCCATTCTGTAAATCTACAGATCCAGCATCATTCTGCCATGTGTACTTGTCACAAAGTAGGAATGAAGTAAAACTGTTACGGGGTTTTAACTGGTCTTTGGACTGGCTGAAGGCAGAAAGCAGCATTTCCCCCTCTTCCTTCATAAATGACAAGGAAGGAAAATTCAGGCTTGTTCTTTGAGCTCCCTCTGGTGGCAATTACCAGAAATAATCCAGCTCTGTGGGGTTTGCAGGGAGTTAGTGACACAGTGGCGGCCTGCGTTTTCAGTAAGAAGCTATAGGAGAAAAGATCCTCTACCCTTTAATAGTGGGGCAAAGGGTCCACTGTCCCCCTCTGCAAGGTGGCCGCCCTTCGGATTCTGAGGAGTTGGAATTCCTTCCGATGTCCAGCCCTGCTGATGTGCATGTATCCTGGGGTGAATGGTTCCTGCAGAGGACTTGGAAATCTGCTCTGTGCTGCTTTGGCACTTGTATTCTTGTTTACCCTTTCCTAGATTGGTCTCAGTTTCTCAACCAGATTGGCAGCTTCTCCAGCGCTGAGATGGCATCTTAATCACCTTTGAAGGATGCCTCCTTCCCTCCAGCACCTAGCAGGGGGCTTTGCTGATTGGAGTGCTTCCTGGAGGAACGCTAGAGCTGGGGCAGGTCACAAGGTGAACTGCCTGTGTGCCTCTGAGGCTGACGCTGGGTGATCGACCACATCAGCTGCTTGCCTGCCCCGTGCCGACTGCGTTCTCATAGGTTTTGACAGATGGTTGAGGCTTTGACAGCTTGTCAGCCCTGCGTGGACTCTCATCCCCAGTCACTGGTCTCAGACAGCCAGCTCACTCTGAGTGCTGGGCTTTTCTGCTAATGCTTTTGCCTTGGGAGATGGGAGCCAGGAGCAGCAAGGCAGGAGTTCGAAGGCAGCCGTGGGGTTGGAAGAGAGACTTGCCCTGCCGCAATCACAGTGAGAAGTGCTTATGTCAGCACGCAGACATCACTTGCTCTGAAAGCTCAGGGAAAGGTCGAGGAAAGCTCAAGAGAGCAGGAGGCTGTGGTACCAAGAGCATCAGACATGAAAACACTAGACCTGGGTTCCAGGCCTCACTCTGTGGCTCTGGGCTGCTCACTGAACCCAATTTCTATATTTATATAAACTTGATGGACATGTTTTCCAAAGATTCTTTTCCAGATCCAATATTCTTTTCAACATACATACTATATATTTTTAAATAGCTGATGATGTGTTCAGTAGGCTGGGGTTATTTGCTACCACTTTCAATGATGAAAACTGGAATCTGCAACTCAAGAATTCTAATTTGTCTTCTTAACTGGTGGGGCATTGCCTGGACACCACTGCCCCCTTGTGGCAGCGAATCTAATTTTGTAGTGGTGTGGTGAGTTCAACAATTTATAAAGCCTTATAAACTTGGATTTATAAAGGGGCTGGAGAATGTCCCCAAACCTTTACTCATCCCTGGAAGGAATGCATGCTTATAACTAGATCAGATTCCCCCTTAATGCCTTGGCCTTACTTCAAGCTAGTGATTTAGAGGCAATCTTTAAGTGGATTTACAGCCAGATTACCTAAATCCACTCATAAATTGACTCACAGATTAAAATTTGCAAGCTTCTGAGACCTGGTAGGCTCCTACTTCAGAGTGGATTCATTAAAAAGAGAAATGACACTGGTGGCACTTGTAGGTATTACACATCCCATTTGTATGAAGACAATTTTTTCTTTTTTCTTTTCATTGAGGTAAGATTTATATAACATAAAATCAACCATTTTTAAAAATTGAAGTATAGTTGATTTACAATGTTGTGTTAGTTTCTTGTGTACAGCAAAGTGATTCATATATATATATATATATATCCTTTTTCATATTCTTTTCATTATGGTTTATAAAATCAACCATTTTAAAGTAAACAATTCAGTGGCATTTAGTACATTCACAATGTTATGTAACCATTTAGTTCCAACGCTTCTATCATCTCAAAAGAAAACTCCCTACCTAGGCGGTTAGTCCCCATTCCCCCTGGAACCTGGAAACCACCGATTTGCTTTCTGTCTCTATGGATTTACCTTATTCTAGTAAATGAAATGAAATCATATAGTATTTGTCCTTTTGTATCGGGCTTCTTTCACCTAGTGTAAGGTTTTTGAGGTTCATACACATTGTAGCATGTAACAGTACTTCATTCCTTTTTATGGCTGAATAATATTCTCTTGTATGTCTACCACTCATTCATTGATGGCCATTTGGGTTGTTTCCACCTTTTGACTATTGTGAATAGTGCTGCTATGAACATTCATGTACAGGTGTGTGTTTGAGTTCCTGTTTTCAATTCTTTGGGGTATGTATCTAGGAGTGGAATTTCTGGGTCATACAGTAATTCTGTGTTTAACTTTTTGATGAACCAAGTCCTCAGGAAGATGACATGTTCTAGCATCTAGCAATTCCTACCAACTCCTTGTTTATTCTCCCAGATCTCTTGCAGGTTTGCCAGCTGGCTGGTCTGCCTTTGCTTAGATGGGGGCGGGGAGTTCTGGTTGGCTCCACATGTCCCGCACAAACAGCTCCCAGAGATATTAAGGTGCATAGCAGAAGCCCAATCCATGGAAACACATTAAAAAGCCATTTCTGGGGACTTCCCTGGTGGTCCACTGGTAAAGAATCTGCCTTCCAATGCAGGGGACGCAGGTTCGATCCCTGGTCGGGGAACAAAGATCCCACATGCGGCAGAGCAACTAAGTCCACGCGCCACAGCTATTGAGCTCGCGTGCCTCAGCGAGAGAGCCCGCGTGCCACAAACTACAGAGCCCACGCGCCCTGGAGCCCGCGTGCCACAACTAGAGATAGAAAACCCGCACACCATAACTAGAGAGAATCCCGCGCGCTGTAACTAGAGAGAAACCCGAGCAGACAGTGCGCCATAAGGAAGAGATCCCGCCTACCTCAACAAAGATCCCGTGTGCCGCAACTAAGACCCGATGCAGCCAAAAAGAAAGCCATTTCTGGCATCACATCTGCTACTATTTTCATTGGCCAAAGTCACATGGCCAAGCCCAACTTTAATGGAAAAGGGATATAATAGTTGCCGGCTCTGTTGGGAGGCACTGCAAAGTCACAGGGCAGCAGGTGTGGCTGTATCATGGTATTAGAGGCAAAGAGTAAGGAACAGGAGCAATTATACTCCGCACCGTCCCCAGTAAGGCTTGTTATCTCTTTGTAATGGGCTGGCTGAGGTTATTTTAAAAACTTGCTTTTTCTATGTCATATTTACATTGTATCAAGGACATTCATGATCTTGATGCAAATGTGTTTGCACTGTGGGATGTTTGCAGTTTTCATTTGAGTTTTCATTGTCCTGGCCCTCAAACCACAGGGCCAGGACAGCCAAGCCTCCTGATGGCTGGAAATGCCTCTGGGGAAGCTGGGCTTGCACTGTGCGGAAACCTCCAGCCTCCTTTAACCCAGGCCCCTTAAGGAATGTGAATCAATAAGTGGCATAAATTATTCACCTCAAGGAACATTTTCAGAAATGAACAGCAGGCTGGAGAAATCACCAGCAGGGTATTCATTCTTTTCAGTGTTTGGACCTCTGCTCACCTTCTGAAGGGCTGGGCATTTCTAAACTATTAAAAATTCAGATCTCAGAGTAGAACGAATGTAAGTTGTGCTTAAATTTCAAGGCAACTCCGAGTTTCCTTTTCCGCCTCTTCTGCAGGGTCAGGGGAATGAGCCATGTAGGAACAGTCTTGTTTGTGGGAGATGCCGCCAGCCCCCTCTGTGATGTGATCTCAGGAAAGGGCCTATCCTCTGTTCAAAACGGTCTTTTTTACCAGTCTTCCAAGATATCAGAAATTCATTCCACGTCTAAAAACCATTCTGAGGGCTTTGCCTCTTTGGAAGACTCCATTCAGAACGCAAAACCTCGGGAAGGGAGGGGAGGAAAATTAACATTTATCAGACGCCTATTATGTGGATGCATCCTCACCCACAAGATAGATATGCTTTGCAAATTTGCTTTATTAGTTTTTCCTTTTAAATAATTAATACATTACAGAAACATGCAATATTGGAAAATAAAAGTTAAAAAAAAAGGAAGAGTCTCTGCATTCCAGCCCTCAGAGATAATCTCTGGTAATGGTGTGGCGTATAACCCTCCAGGATTTTCTCTATGCTGATACTCACGTGTATTTGCATCTCACTTGACCTATCAGCAGCACTTGACTGGATTGATGACTCTAGGGTGAACTGGCTTCAGAGATGGAATTCCCCATGATTTCCCACTTACTACTCTGGCTGCCTGACCTCAGTGGCTCCTGTAGGTTTCTCCTCTCCTTGCCCCGTATGTTGGAGTTTCTCAGGGCTCAGCCATGGGCCATCTTTCCTACTCATTCTATACGTGTTGGGAAATCTTGTTCACTCCTTTACCATCTCCGTGTACCATCATATACTATCTGCCTAATTATGGATCTCCAGCCTTCTCTCTTCTGAGCTCTGACCTAAATACCCAAGTGCCTTCTGACATTTTTCACTAATATGCCTTATAGGAACTCCAAACTTACTTTTGAGTGAGAAGTTGATCTCTCTCTTTCAAAATCTGCTGCTCTTGCATCTCAGAATTTGGGACTTCCGTCTCCTGAATTATGATGATATTTTTCTCATCCTTGTTCCCCTCCCTCAATCCATCATTAAATCCTGTCAATTCTGCCTGCAAATATATCCACATTTTACCAAATCTAAGATGTGTTGCTGCTGGCCCTTAATCTTACCAGAAAGTGTCAATGGAATGTTTTCACCATACAACAACCTCACAATTGTTTCATGGTTGATAACAATTGAAAGATGCTATTGATTGAAGAGTACGTCTCAATTTCAGAGAAGTATAAATGTGAAAAAATGTGGATCTTAGAGTCGGTGAAATAGAGAATATTAAATCTATCTCTGTCAACACTATTCTAGCCTAAGCCATCTTCCATCTGGACTTCCTGTCTCTTCTCTCAGACCTCACATTTACCCTCCTCAAGACTTCTGTTCTCCCATTTATTCATTGGTAAGTCCTGCTTACCTCCAAAATATATCTGGATTCCAATAACTTCACACTATCTTCCCTGCTATGACCCTAGTGCAGGCCCCACCATCTCTTGCCTGGATAACTGGTCTACTTTCCTCCTCCACCAAGCCAGAGGGATCTTTCTAAAGAGTGAACCAGCCACATCACCCTTCATCTCAACACTCTCCAGAGGTTTCCACTTGTACCTGGGATACACTGCATGGCCATCAAGGGCCTACGAGGGTCCCCCGTCTGCTGCTTCATTCTCATTGGTCTCCATTTGGCACCTTGCTCCCTGTGCTCCAGCCACCTGGGTTTCACTCATTTCCACCTGAGGGTTTTTGCATTTGCCATTCTGTCTGATTCAAAAGCTCTTGTCCTGGATCTTTGCACAGTTAGGGGTCAGCTCAAATGTCACTTCTGAGGAGAGGCCTTTCCCAGACCAGCCTCACTAAAGCTGCTCCCCACCTCCACTCCCATCCGCCCCGCCCACCCACCGAGTCACATTCAACCACATTTAACACCTGACAGTATCTGATTCATGTATTTATTTCTTTTTCTCCCCTCACTAGAATGTAAGCCCCTTGAGGGCAGACACTCTGTCTTGTTCCCTGCTACCACCTCAGCACCCTATTGCTTACCAGTGCAGGCACTCAATAAATACTGATGAAATGTTTGGTTGATGTAATTTCCTAATCCCTACTTCCTCTTTTGTTCTTCACCTCTCCTCCTAAACTCAATTGCTAGAGAGACTGACCTTTTAAAAACAAAATTTCTGACCATGTTACTGCCCATTGCAACACTTAAATAATGCTTTAGCAGTATCCCACTATATCTGATCTGTTGTATTTTCATTTAGTTCAAAATGCTTTCTAATTTCCCTTGTGACTTCTTCTTTGACTTATGGGTTATTCAGAAGTATGCTATTTAGTTTCCAAATATTTAGGGGACTCCCAGTTATCTTTTTGTTACTGAATTTTAATTTAATTCCATGGTGACCAAAGAACATACTTTGTATGACTTAGATCCTTTTACATTTATTGAGACTGGTTTTATGACCCCAAATATGATCAATCTCCATAAACATTCCATCTGCACTTAGAAGAATATATATTCTGTGGTTGTGAGGAGGAATTTTCTGCAAATGTCAATTAATTAATTTGGTTGATAGTGTTGTTCAAGTCTACTATGTCCTTGGTGATTTTTTGCCTACTTTTATGAACTATTTAAAGAGGGGTATTGAAATTTCCAACAACAGTTGTGGACTTGTTTATTTCTCCTTGAATTTTATCAGTTTTTATTTAATGTATTTTGTAACAGTCTTTAAAGTCTATTTCATCTGATATGAGTATTGCTACTCCCGCTTTCTTTTGATTTCCATTTGCATGGAATACCTTTTTCCATCCCCTCACTTTCAGTTTGTATGTGTCTCTAGATCTGAGGTGGGTCTCTTGTAGACAACATATATACAGGTCTTATTTTTGTATCCATTCAGTCTACGTCTTTTGGTTGGAGTACTTAATCTGTTTACATTTAAAGTAATTACTGATATGTATGTTCTTATTGCCATTTTGTTAATTGTTTTGGATTTGTTTTTGTAGGTCTTTTTTCTTCTTTTCCTCTTTTGTTCCCTTCTCTTGTGATTTGATGACTATCTTTAGTGTTGTGTTTGAGTTCCTTTTTCTTTTTTGTGTGTATATCTATTATAGATTTTTCATTTGTGGTTACCATGAGGTTTTGATATAGCAGTCTATATGTATATGTGATTGTTTTAATTTGCTGATCTCTTAATTTCAAATGCATTTCAAATATCCTGTGCCGCAGACCGGCTGCAGAAAGCTAGAAGTTCCTGGCGGTGAGGGGTAAGGAACTGAAAAGCACCAGTATGGGGTCAGAAGGGCCAAGACAACTGATGGTTGCAAGGCAAGGCAAGTTTATTCAAAGAGCATGAATGTATATATAGGTTTAGTACGGAATGAATATCAGACAATAAATCAGTAAACCTTGTATTTCCGCATAATTCTGTCGCCACTATCTATGCGCCACTATCTATGCACCACTATCTATGCACCACTATCTATGCACCACTATCTATGCGTCAGCATGCCTTATGGGCCATTCTTTGGAGATACAGACTTCCCCCTCAGGGCAGCACGTCCTTCTTCTGGGGAACAACCAGGGGTTCTTAGATGCAGAGCAGGCACCTGGAGCGAAACTGGCCGCAAGCCATTTTCCTTTTTTACGCTCAATACCACAGCGTCAGGAGTGCATACCAAGAGAGAGACAAGCAGTTCTCCGGAAAGCAGAAAGCTGAATGAGCTTACAGCTTGGGGGCCACCACAATCCTGCGTTTGTACTTTCCTCCTCTCACAATTACTGGTTTTGATATCATATTTGTGTGTGGGTAATTTCCTACCTTTACCATCTGTTTGCCTTTACCAGTGAGCTTTCCCATTTCATAATTTTCTTGTTTCTAGCTGTGGCCTTTACTTTCCCGCTTAGAGAAGTTCCTTTTGTTGTAAAGCTAGTTCGGTGGTGCTGAACTCTTTTAGCTTTTGCTTGTCTGTAAAGCTTTTGATTTCTCTGTCAAATCTGAATGAGAGCCTTGCTGGGTGGAGTATTCTTGGTTGTAGGTTTTTCCCTTTCATCACTTTAAATATATCATGCCACTCCCTTCTGGCCTGCAGAGTTTCTGCTGAAAAATCAGCTGATAGTCTTATGGGTATTCCCTTGTATGTTATTTATTGCTTTTCCCTTGTTGCTTTTAATATTTTCTCTTTGTCTTCAATTTTTGTCAATTTGATTGCTGTGTGACTTGGCACGTTCCTCCTTGAGTTAATCCTGTATGGGATTCTGTCTTCCTGGACATGAGTGACTGTTTCCTTTCCCATGTTAGGAAAGTTTTCAGCTATTATCCCTTCAAATATTTTCTCAGGCCCTTTCTCTTCCTCTTCTCTTTCTGGGACCCCTATAATGCAAATGTTAGTGCATTTGATGTGTCCCAGAAGTCTCTTTAACCATAATTTCTTTTCATTCTTTTTTCTTTATTCTGTTCTGCAGCAGTGATTTCCACCACTCTGTCTTCAAGCTCACTGATTCGTTCTTCTGCCTCTTTTACTCTGCAATAGATTCCTTCTAATGTATTTTTCATTTCAGTTATTGTATTCTTCAATTCTGTTTGGTTGTTCTTTATATTTTTTAACTCTTTGCTAAAAACTTCTTGTAACTTCTTGCTCTGTGCATCCATTCTTTTCCCAAGTTCTTGTATCATCTTTATGATCATTACTCTGAACTCTTTCTCAGGTATTTCATGTATTTTGAAGCTCTCTTATTAAGAGAAAACCATTTAAGATTGTATGTCTTCTTGATTAATTGACCCATTTATGATTATGAAATGACCTTCATTATCTCTGGTAATATCCTTTGCTCTGAAATCTATTTTATCTGATATTAATATAGCCATTACAGCCTTTTTTTTTTTAATTAATTAATTAATTTATTTATTTTTGGCTGTGTTGGGTCTTTGTTGCTGGGCGTGGGCTTTCTCTAGTTGCAGCAAGCGGGGGCCACTCTTCGTTGCGGTGCGTGGGCTTCTCACCATGGTGGCTTCTCCTGTTGTGGAGCACAGGCTCTAGGCACGTGGGCTTCAGTAGTCGTGGCACTTGGGCTCAGTAGTTGTGGCTCACGGGCTCTAGAGCACTATCTCAGTAGTTGTGGTGTATGGGCTCAGTAGCTGTGGTGCACGGGCTTAGTTGCTCTGCAGCATGTGGGATCCTCCCGGACCAGGGCTTGAACCCGTGTCCCTTGTGTTGGCAGGCGGACCCCCAACCACTGCGCCACGAGGGAAGCCCACAGCCTTTTCTTTTGATCAGTGTTAACATGGTATATCTTTCTCCATTCTTCTAACCTATTTGTGTCTTTATGTTTAAAGTGTTTTTCTTGTAGACAGCATCTAGTTGGGTCTTTCTTTTTGGTTTTATTTATTTTTTTATTTTGGTATTTTTTTGGCTGTGCAGTGCAGCTTGCAGGATCTTAGTTCCCTGACCTGGGATCAAACCCAGGCCCACAGCAGTGAAATCTCAGAGTCCTAACCACTGGACCAACAGAGAATTCCTGGGTCTTGCTTTTTAATTCAGTCTGACAATCTGTGCCATTTTATTGGGATATTTAAACCATATATATTTAATGTGATTATTGTTATGGTTAGTTTTAAGTCTATCATCTTGCTATTTATTTTTTATTTGTCTGTTCTTTTCTCTGTAGATCACTATCTTTTGTTGCCTGATGTTCAGGTTTTTTTTTTGTTTTTTTATTTTTTTTGACATTGTTTCATGTCTTTTTTCCCCCAGTAAGTCTTATCCCTGTTATTCCATCTTGACTGGACCTATTGACTGTCTTTGAGTTCATTAGTTCTTTCTTTTGTTGTGTCTGAGTCCTCAATTAAACCCATCCAGTAAGTTTTTTAAAAAAGTAGACTATTTTGGGCGCAGTTTTAGGTTCACAGCAAAATTGAGCAAAGTACAGAGAGTTCTCATATACCTCTGGCCCTAATACATGCACAACAACCCTTGCTATCATGATCTGACACCAGAGTGGTACCTTTGTTACAACTGATGCTGATGAACCTACATTGACGTATCATTATCATGCAAAATCTATAGTTTATATTTGGGTTCACTCTTGGTGTTGTACATTCTTTGGGTTTTGATAAATGTATAATGACATGTATCCACAAATACAGTATCATGCAGAATAATTCCATTGCCCTAAAAATCATCTATGCTGTCTATTCATCCCTCCCTACCCCATACCCCCCAGCAAGCACTGATCTTTTTACTCTTGCAATAGTTTTTAGTTTTGCCTTTTCCAGAATATCACATAGTTGGTATCATTCACTATGCAGCCTTTTTCAAATGGCTTCTTTTACATAGTAATATGCATTTAAAGCACCTCCATGTCTTTTCATGGCTTGATAGCTCATTTTCTTTTTAGTGCCGAATAATAATCCACTGTCTGGTTGTATTGCAGTTAATTTATCCATTCAACTATTGAAACACATCTTGATTGCTTCCAACTTTTGGCAATTATGAATAAAGCTGCTGTAAACATCCACATGAAGCTTTTGTGTAGGTGTAAGTTTTCATCTCCTTTGGAGAAGCACCAAGGAGTATGACTGCTGGATCATGTGGTTAGAGTGTGTTTAATTTTATAAAAAACCACCAAACTGTCTTCCAAAGTGGCTGTGTCATTTTGCATTCCCATCAGCAGTGAATGAGAGTTTCTGTTGCTCTACATCCTCACCAGCATTTGGTGTTGGCAATATTCCAGATTTTGGCCATTCTAACAGGTGTGTAGTGGTATGTCATTGTTGTTTTAATTTGCAATTCCCTAATGACATATGATGCTGAGCATCTTTTCATATGTTTATTTGTACCTGTATGTATCCTTTGAAGTGTCTGTTCAGATCTTTTGCCCATTTTTAAATCAGGTTGTTCTTTTTCTTTTAAAAAATTATAAATATTTTATTTTATTTTCCAGCTTTATTGAGATACAATTGACATATAACAGTGTGTAAGTTTAAGGTGTACAACATGTTGATTTGATGCTCTTATATATTGCAAAATGAGGTTGTTCTTTTTCTTATTATTGAGTTTTAAGAGTTCTTTATATATTTTGGATAAATCCTTTATCAGACCTCTCTTTTGCAAATATCTTCTCCCAGTCTATGGCTTGCCTTCTCATTTTCAGTAAGTTTTAAATTTCATATTTTTAAATTTTAAATTCTAGAATATCTTTTTGATTGTCTTTTATAAACTTACAGATTCTCTGTTAACATTGTTCATTCATCCGTTTGTCAACCTTTTCTTCTTTAACATGTTAGTTATAGTTAAAGTACTTGTCTGCTTACTTTAACATCTGGATCATATGTGGGTCCACCTTTCTTTTGTTTCCTCATTTGATTATGTTCACAATTTCCTCTCAATATGTCTATCAGTTTTTACTGGGTGCTGAACAGACAGGATGGAAAGGGTGGGAACCTCCATACGCCAACATTCTAGAATAAAAATCACAAAAAAACCCCAAACAAAAAGCAAACCCCCAAACAGGAACATCACCCCTTGAATTTATACAGTGCTTTAGAGTTCCCAAAGCACTTTCAAAGCTTTTTTTTGGGGGGGGTGCTGCGTTGGGTCTTTGTTGCTGTGTGCGGGCTTTCTCTAGTTGTGGCGAGCAGGGGCTATTCTTCGTTGTGGTGCGTGGGCTTCTCATTGTGGTGGCTTCTCTCATTGCAGAGCACGGGCTCTAGGCGTGTGAGCTTCAGTAGTTGCGACTCGTGGGCTCTAGAGCGTGGGCTCAGTAGTTGTGGCGCACGGGCTTAGTTGCCCCGCAGCATGTGGGATCTTCCTGGACCAGGGATTGAACCCTTGTGCCATGCATTGGCAGGTGGATTCTTAACCACTGGACCACCAGGGAAGTCCTCAAAGCTTTTAATCTTTTGGCTTTCCTCATTCTTCCCTCACCAACCAGGATAATTAATTGCAGGCTATAATAAGAAGTCATCTGCAAAAGGAGATTTTATGAAAGCCCTTATCAAAGACTCAGAGATGTGCGTCTCCTTCTGCCAGTGTGGCGACTTAGCAGCAGTCTCAGGACGTCGTTGCTCTGTTAGTGTGGTTGTGGTCAGTTGTGTCCTCATAATCAACTCCCCCCTTCTTCCTGGGCAGTTGCCACCTGCTAGATGCTACATTTACATTTTCCAGATGACCTTGTGGCTGCGTGTGACAAAATTCTCATCAACTGAATGTGAGCAGAAGTGATGTGTGCAATTTCCATCTCACTGGCTTAAAAGGAAAGTGATTTTATTTTACCTGCATCTTATGCACCTGTGTTCTCTGCAAAAAAGCCACTTGTTTAGAAGGGGAAAAATCCTTGCTATTATTTCCATCTACCCTTAGCCCCACCTCCAGAACTAGAAAATTTGACCTCAGTCCAATCTATTACCATGGATATGCTCTCATCTGTCCATTATTCATCTCCTCCTTTGATATATTTTTTTAATTAATTAATTTACTTATTTTTATCTTTGGTTGCGTTGGGTCTTTGTTGCTGTGCACAGGCTTTTCTCTAGTTGCGGCAAGGGGGGGCTACTCGTCGTTGTGGCGCGTAGGCTTCTCATTGCGGTGGCTTCTCTTGTTGCGGAGCACGGGCTCTAGGTGTGCAGCCTTCAGTAGTTGCACACGGGCTCAGTAGTTGTGGCTTGCAGTCTCTAGAGCGCAGGCTCAGTAGTAGTGGCACATGGGCTTAGTTGCTCCGTGGCATGTGGGATCTTCCCGGACCAGGGCTCGAACCTGTGTCCCCTGCAATGGCAGGCAGATTCTTAACCACTGTGCCACCAGGGAAGTCCCCTTTGATTTTTATTTATTTATTTATTTATTTATTTATGGCTGTGTTGGGTCTTTGTTTCTGTGCGAGGGCTTTCTCTAGCTGCGGCAAGCGGGGACCACTCTTCATCACGGTGCGCGGGCCTCTCACTATCGTGGCCTCTCTTGTTGCGGAGCACAGGCTCCAGACGCGCAGGCTCAGTAATTGTGGCTCACGGGCCTAGTTGCTCCGCGGCATGTGGGATCTTCCCAGACCAGGGCTCGAACCCGTGTCCCCTGCATTGGCAGGCAGATTCTCAACCACTGCGCCACCAGGGAAGCCCGGGAAGTCCCCTTTGATGTATTTTGAATTCTTCTCTTTCATGAGGGCTGCTGGGGCCACTCGAGCTCACAGCATCCCTCTTTCTTCCGACTCCCTAAGCCACATAGTGTTTGCATCTCACTTTGTAATTCATCCCTCACTATATTTAAGTGCATAAACCCATGTATCTACATCCTCTCCTTTGATGGACATTGGGATTTTAATTTCCCTCACATAATCTAGTCTCTAGCCGACCCAGGAATGGCTTCTTGTCTGGTCCATCTGATGCCTCATTAAGAGAGAGATTTAGGCTTCAGGAAGAGGCCTGTAGCTACCCTGTCTCACTTCCTTCCTAGGAAAAGGGTCTGGATAACCTATGGGACTGTAGGAAAATTTCTCCTTTCTAAAGACAAAAGAAACTCAGATCACTTCAAAGGTGTTTCATGTAGTGGAGAGTGGTGGCTGGATTTCATGGCCCTGACTTTATCCACAAGAGTCCCCTTCTCTTGTGGGTTCTTACCCATTCCTTCTGCCACCATCACATTGGCCGAAATGTGGTGAAAAGACTCTTGTACACACACACTGAGTGACATGCAGCTAGATAATCTGGCCAATGAGCTGGAGCTCACTTACTGTCAGTTTGTGGCCCATCACAGGGTCCTTCTCTTCCCAGCAATCAGTCTACCTCCAGAAGGTGCATTACATCATGATGCCTATCATCAAGGGTGATGAGTACACAGGTTCTGTTATTCTCTAGACTATTCTAGATGTTGAAATATGTCTTCTAAAAAGACTTAAAAAGAGGAGTACAAACACACTTTCTGACCTCTACCATCTAATACTTTCATCCATTAACATTGCCCCTAAACACATTAAATAGCACTCAGAATGCATTACATAACAAATAACAAATGACTTATGCATTGTTATCTTACAATGTTGATTCTTGACTTGGGTAAAGAATAATGGGCACACGCTAAGGTGTTGTTCAAAAGCAATGGCCAGGAGAGACAGACAGGAGACATACTGTGTTCACGGAGTGGAGGGCTCAACATGGTAAGAGGTCAAGTCTCCCCACATTGATCTATAGGTTTAATGCAATTCCTATCAAAATCCCAGTAAGGTTTTATGTAGACATAGATAAGATTATTTAAAAACATATAGAAAGGCCTTTTGTTTAGAAGTATAGTTGATTTACAATGTTGTGTTAGTTTCAGCAAAGTGATTCAGTTATATATATACACACATATATGTATATATATATATATATATGCTCTTTTTCAGATTATTTTCCCTTATAGATTATTGCAAGATATTGAGTATAGTTCCCTGTGCTATACAGTAGGTCCTTAAAGTAGCTAAAACAATCTTGAAAAAGAAGAATAAAGTAGGAGGAATCACTATACCCCATATTAAGGCTTTCACACAATGGGAGCAGGGAGGAATATGGGTGGCAATCAGGTGACCCAATGGACAAACACAAGCAAGTCCAACCTGGAAAGGCTGTGGTTACCAAGGACTCAGACCCTTCAGGAATGAGAATTTGGGTCATGCCATTGGGAAATCCATTGAAAGCAGTAAAAGAGGTGGCAGAGGGCAAGGAGAATTTAGAATGAATAGTGAAGTAAGGAGACAACGAAAATCAGTTGCCGTCCTGAGTTTAACTGCAGTGGAGGCCGTGCTTTGTCCTACTAACTTCCCTTTCTAAGTTTGCCTTCACTTTGTCCTACTAACTTCCCTTTCTAAGTTTGCCTTCAGGGGATCAATGCAACTTCCTAATAACCATCCAAACTTAGCCTTATATTTATCATTCCTCCCCTATGTTTTAAATGCCTGAATTGTTGCACCTGCACACCATCCCAGCTCACCATTGCCAAAAGTGTAACAACTGGATGGCCACCTTGAGCCAAGAGCTGCCTGCACGCCATCTCCTTACCAGTGGGTACTGAGCGACCCAGCGCTGAAACCCCATTTAAGAGCCTGCTCTCTCAGGTCACTCCCGTTGCCCACTATTGCAGGTTGGATCCTCTGCGAAGCAGACACAGATAGAGTAAGGCATCCAAAAGCTCTATTTATTGGGAAGTAAAGGAGAAGGGAGGAAACAGGATGGGACAAGGGGAACCTTCATATCACGATGCAGACCTGGCAAAATCTCTGGCAGACCAACAGAGAGCGAAGATTTCATGTTGGAGGAGTCTGGCAGGCGGCAGAAATGGTTAAGCTCTTGTACCCCACCTTGCTCAGCCATTGGACAAGGGCTTCCCGGAGAACAGGGCCTGAAAGCTGAAGCAAACCCCGAAAGAACGAATAGCTGGAGGCTGTCAGGAACCATGCTCCCTGAAGCTGCATGGAGAAACCTTTCATGAAGGGGGATCTAAACCCCCACACATCTCCACATCCACCATGTGGGGCACTTTTTTTTCCCTAGTGGCAGAGGCAAGGCACAGGGGAGCAAGTGCCATTCCATTGTACGTTCACTTTTCAGGTCCCTGCTTACGTCATGTCTGCTAACACCTGATTGGCTGGAGCAAGTCACATGGCCTAGACCAATGCTAAGAAGAAAGTATGCTCTGCCCACCTTGAGGCCAAGGCACGTCTGGGTATGCTAGAGGGGAATGAAGAATTGGGACCAATAATTAGATCCACACAGAATAAAGGCCATTTGTAAACTGTGGAGCTCTGGCCGCACTAATTACTATTATTTCTACCTGTCCAAGAGTCAGGGTACCACAGACAACCCCCAGGAAGGATGATCACTTGACTAAAAGCCAGAAGTCACATTTGGTACCTGGAGTCAAAAGCGCAACTTTGGGATGGGAAAGGCCAAAGCACAAGGCAACCACCACGCATTCCTCCCAAAGCCTCTGAAGGTCAGCTCTCGGGCTGGCCAGGCTGCCGGGAGCGCACCTGCCTGGTGGATCAATATTAATTTGAGACACTAGGGGGCGCGCTATCTGAAAAACTCTCAGGAACTGAACGCGCAAGGAGTGCCGCCTGCTTCCCAAGTCCTTGGGGGAAGTTCTGGCACCATCCACTTAGCGCTGGAGCCGGGCCATTCTCGGGGCACTCCCCCTCCTCCTCCTGGCGGGACCTCTGGGCTCCTCCCTCTTCCAGCAGCTCCTGTCCTGCCCACTCCTGGGAGGATGGAGGCTGCGGGGCCGCCTCAAGATAGGAGGTGCTGCTGGGAGGCCCTGAAGAAAATCTTCCCTCGCCTCTGCTTCCACTGTTCCCTGGTGACGTACGCGCTGGTGGGTGCCGCGCTCTTCTCAGCCATTGAGGGCAGCCAGGACCTGGGGGCAGATGACCCGGAGTTTGAGGAGTTCCTGGAGAAGCTCTGTGACATCTTGAAATGCAACAGAACAGGTAGGTGGCGTACCTGGGCAGGGCGGACCTTTTCTCTCTGGGTATAGGCAGGCCCCAGAGAGCAGAGAACTGCCTTGTAGGAAGCTGAGTCTGGGAGCCCTCTGCTTGCATCCTGCCCATTCCTGGGCAACCTTAAGCAAGTGACTTCTCTCTGGGCCTCAGTTTTCCCCTCTGTAAAATGGGGGTGGGAATAATGGACGGCCTCTCAGGGTTGATGTAAAGAATGTAGGGAAAGTGCTGAGCACCCAGCGGGTGCTCCCTTCCCTTTGCCTCAGCTCCCAGCCCTACCCAGACCGGCAGACTCTGAGGAGGATGGATTGCTGGAGATTTGATGAGGTGGGGTGGGGTGGATGGGTGACCAGATCTGGAGCTGTGGGTTCCTAGGCTGGTCCTCAGATCTGCCTGCCCCACCCCATGATTCAGTTTACAAGGACTGGAATTCAAGGAACAATCCAAATTGGGCTTGGACTGCCAAGATAGTAGCCTGCCCCCTGCTCTCCTACTTCTTGTTTCAAGTGGCCTTTTTTTGTGGTCAGACTCAGGGGAGGAAGGAGGTGTTGTGAGAAGAACTTGGGTCCTGGTTTCAGTCCCAGTTGCTCTCCCAGCTTGCTGTGTGATCTGGGGCAGATTGCCCTCTCTGGGTCTCAGTCTGCCAGGGAGAAGAAGGCCCACAATCTCAGGCCCACCAATCACAGGGACCCTGTGGGAAGCAGATGAGGTAATGGACGTGAAGCCTCTTGGAAGGCACAAGGCACTTTATATATGTCCTTATTGCTTTTCATTCGTATTTGTCACTTATTTCCATACTGTCCCCTAAAGCTTGGAAAGATGCATTCAACAGAGCAAGATAAAATAATAGAGAGTAAATAAAAGACAAAGGAAAAACAGACTCTAAAGTTCAAGGGAAGAACAGGGTCCCATGGTATGACAGGTCCTCAGCCAGGCTGGTAATGACCCCTCCACCCTGTGGGAGGTCCTTTAAGTGGGGGCAGACCAGAGGCTGATCACAGGTGGCAGAGTCTCCTCTCCATAGAGGGTCCTACTCCTTCTCTCTGCATCTGTGCCAGACAGACACAGCCTACTCAGATGACCCAGGAGATGCCGTCTGCCATCAGACACTCTGAGCCATCACTGGGTCCAGACTGTCAACATGTTGAGGGCTTTCCAAACCTGGCCACGCATCAGAATCATCCAAGGAGCTGGTCTAAAATATGCATTCCCAGGCTCTTCCCCAAACCCACTTAATCAGGATCTCCAGGACTGGGCTGGGAATCTTATTTTTAAAAAGTTTCCTGGGTGATTCTGATGCACAGAATGGTATAGGAAAACAGAGCTGGTCCATCCGCATTTTGTACTGATTTTCACTGGAGATTAAAATGCTCAGTAAGTGC